>NC_085872.1:53012971-53015471 GCF_034702125.1 Engraulis encrasicolus
TTTTTTCAGTGCAGTAAGACTAACGTTTCAACATACGTCTTCATGTCGAAACATTAGTCTTCTTTTTCAACAATTTGCTTCTTTTTCTTTTTGTACTCATCTCTCAGTCTTTGTGTGTGATAAGCAGAGACATGTACGCTCTGTCCAGTGGTGCCATAGTGCAGTGTTTCCCAACCAGGGGTACGTGGACCACTAGGGGTACGCTAGCACACTGCAGGGGGTACTTGGAAAAATGTTATTATTATAACCAATGTATGGAGCAGCCACATCAGGACAGAGAAAGCGATATAGAACATGAATTAGGGGGTACTCATGGCACAACTAAGAGGCTTAGGGGGTACGCGAGACAAAAAAGGTTGGGAAACACTGCCATAGTGCAGTGTATATCCACAGGGCCGGATTAATGCACAGGCTAGATATGGCTGCAGCCTAGGGGCAGACACCTGCCAGGGGGCCCCCCTGTTTGGCCAAAAGTGAAAAAGTTGCTGAATTGTGACAAGATGCAATGTTGAAAATGTATCTGTTGTATTCAATACAGTTGGTAGACATGTTATCCTTACTTCCTAGCTCATAATTACGACACTGTTTATGTAAATTTGTTGCAATATTTGCCTTCCGAGGGCCCCAGAGCCACCTGTAGCCTAGGGGCCCCAGGCCATCTTATTCAGGCCCTAGTTATCCCTAGATTAGTGCATCACAACAGCAGTCACAAAATAGTGGGGTAAAAAAAAAAACTGGAGTGAGAAACGAGTGATGCCTCCATTGAAGAAAATTGGTGTTCATCTATTATACAGGTCCTTCTCAAATAATTAGCATATTGTGTTAAAGTTCATTTTTTTCCCCATAATGTAATGATAAAAAATAAACTTTCATATGTTTTAGATTCATTGCACACCAACTGAAATATTTCAGGTCTTGTATTGTTTTAATATTGATAATTTTGGCCTACAGCTCATTAAAACCCACAATTCCTATCTCAAAAAATTAGCATATCATGAAAACTAAAAGGTTGTCTAAACAAGCTATTAACCTAATCATCTGAATCAACAAATTATCTCTAAACATTGGTAAAAGTTTCCTGAGGCTTTAAAAAGTCCCAGCCTGGTTCATTACTCAAAACCGCAGTCATGGGTTAGACTGCCGACCTGACTACGTTTAACATTGAAGTCAATGGCAGTGGCATTGCATGAGAGTTATGGAAGCCCAGATATCCTTGATGCTTAGCTGTCACCTGTTTTTTTTTGTGTGATCTGGTGACCCACACTTCCCTCTTCATTATACCCCATAGATTTCCATACCACGTTTTTCTATTTTACAAAAACTTCTAATTCTAATTTGCCAGAAATTAAACCCCATTGAAAGTCAATGGAATGTTCTGTCTGGTGATTTAGAATGTCCATAACCACCAAAATACCTAAGCGTGGTATAGAAATCTATGGGGAATAATGAAGAGGGAAGTGTGGGTCGCCAGATCACACACAAGTGTGGGAGGGAGGCTAATAATATTGTCCTCAACTGTATTCCTACGAGCCCAGCCACCAAAAGTGTGTACTTCATAGGTTTTTGTAGTCTATACTTTGTACATCCAAAGGCATGTACTTTATACAGCAGGTCTTTGTAGTCTATACTTTGCACATCCAAAAGTGTGATCACTGTCAGACACCTACTAGTAAAGAGAGAGATACAATGACCACTGGCATCCTGGGAAATCTTCACGTGATCTACTGTGATTGGATAACGCACATCACTGATTCTTGAGAAAGTGGCTAAAACAGGGTGTGATGTTGAAAGAAAAAAACAAAGTGAATTACAAAACAATATGGTATATCCTCATAGACTAAGGTCTTGACTTTTCAGAAATGAGGCTTTTCTCCGATCATACCTTGTTTTTCTCCCACACCGTCAGACACAATTAAAAGCAATTAACATGATTATGTGTATTTTTTGGTTCACACAAATGCCTTTAAATGTTGAAAATTCACTTTTGACCTATTTAAATACTGTTTCATGTCACGTGTACTAATTTTAAAATAAGTACTGTACAGTGCTTACTTAACGTCTAAATAGAACAAACAATTTTTTGTTATTTCACAAATATTCGTGTAGGCTTAAATTTGCTATTACTTTAATAATTCAACAACTCCTTCTTACGGTGGTAACTTAAGAACTGATGGTGGTGACAGTAATCCGATGGTGGTGAAAGTGGCCTAATTATTACCTAGATTTAGGAAAATAAATAGCTCTCTCTCAAGTCAATGGCATCTTGCATAAACACTTTATTTTTGTTTGTGCACAGTATGTTTGTGCGTGTCTTTTTTCTTCATTAGTTAGATTCTCTGATTCTTGAAAATATGGCAAAATAGGTTTTAAGTTGTTCAAATCCAAAATATAGCGCTGTATTATCAAAGACGATGGTCTTGGTTGTGCAGCGAATGTACTGGCCAAGCTCCCCATGTTTTACATTTTTCATAAAATAGGCTCTTTCTTGGTTTTGTCAACA
>NC_085872.1:53020471-53022971 GCF_034702125.1 Engraulis encrasicolus
CTGATTAAGATGGCCTGGGGCCCCTAGGCTACAAGAGGCTGTGGGCCCCCAGATTAAGATGGCCTGGGGCCCCTAGGCTACAAGAGGCTGTGCGGCCCCTGATTAAGATGGCCTGGGGCCCCTAGGCTACAAGTTGCTGATTAAGATGGCCTGGGGCCCCTAGGCTACAGGTTGCTGTGGGCCCCCTGATTAAGATGGCCTGGGGCCCCTAGGCTACAGGTTGCTGTGGGCCCCCTGATTAAGATGGCCTGGGGCCCCTAGGCTACAGGTTGCTGTGGGCCCCCACAGGGCCGGATTAAGATGGCCTGGGGCCCCTAGGCTACAGGTTGCTGTGGGCCCCCCCAGGCCGGGATTAAGATGGCCTGGGGCCCCTAGGCTACAGGTTGCTGTGGGCCCCCTGATTAAGATGGCCTGGGGCCCCTAGGCTACAGGTTGCTGTGGGCCCTCATAGGGCCTGATTAAGATGGCCTGGGGCCCCTAGGCTACAGGTTGCTGTGGGCCCCCTGATTAAGATGGCCTGGGGCCCCTAGGCTACAGGTTGCTGTATGTCTCTGACTGCTTTACAGCACACTGTTACAAGACTTTAAAAGGAAAAAAGTTTACCACACACTTGTTTGACTGTATGCTCTTTTATTTAGAACGAACTGAATAAAAGACCTCTGAAAAAAAGAGCATGAAGTCAAGCAAGACGTGTGGTAAACCTGTTTCCTTTTAAAGTATTGCATACTGCGTTTACCATCACCTAGAAGCTCTGCATTGACCTCTGAACTTTTACGTTTTTACTGTTATGGCATGTGTAGTCTACTTTGTTATACTCATGAACGGCGTTTTCCATGTGCGGGGGAAAGCAACCCATGCAAGTCGATTGGTGATGTTGGGGTAATAAACGAAAGATACGGACCTGTAGACTAGCGTTGTTCAGGCGCAACATGCCATAAACGTGTTGTGTTGCCGACTGTTCATGTGTTAATTTAGGCTAGCCTTTGTAGCATGTAAGTCAATGAGACATTCGGTTTGTTTTCACCCATAAAGGGGCGTAACGCAAATTTAAGAGCAAAGTACCCGGATGGCCGTTCATGAGTATGGTGGGTATACTGCATATTATACTGTTATGGCATATGTATCACACAGTGGTGTAGTCTACTTTGTTATTGTGGGTATACTGCATATTATACTGTTATGGCATATGAATAACACAGTGGTGTAGTCTACTTTTTTATGGTGGGTATACTGCATATTATACTGTTATGGCATATGTATCACACCGGTTTCAAGTAATGTGTTACCAAACCTTTCTATGTCTCATGTCATTGATGGAGAAATGATGGTCTGAAAAAATGATTTGTGCATTTGAAGAGTTTATTTGCAAAACGGCAACAAAATCTCCATTTTGTAAAATGTTGGGAAATTGACATTTGTATTGGGCATTCCATTGAATTGCATTGCAAAATGCGTTTTATATAGGTTAAAAAAAGTATGTTCTCAAAATATTTGCATGGTAAGAATTCACACATAGGTGATAGGACCTCTGAACAATCATTTCCAATAATAAAATGCAGAAGTAAAAAAATGGAGATAAACCGTTTTGCAAATAAACTCTTCATTTCATTCAAAAGAGGAGCACAGCACAACCAGCCATAATCTATAAATAGAATTATTTATTAATTATTTATCATTGTATCGTACTTTTTAATGATGTCCATTTTTTCCATTATTTGTATGTATGATATATTTGGAGACCCAAGGGGGTGGGATGGGATGGTAGGGTATTGTGGCCTGGGGAGGAATTGTGAGCATGTGTGTGTAGAATTGATTTTCTGTGTTTTTTTTTTTTCTTAACTCCTGTTCCCTTTAACAATAGGAGACAATCAGAATGTCCGTAACACTGCCAACAATGGGAATCAGAATGTTCGTAACAAAGCCAACAATGGGAATCAGAATGTTCGTAACAAAGCCAACAATGGGAATCAGAATGTTCGTAACACTGCCAACAATGAGAATCAGAATGTCCGTCACACTGTCAACAATGGGAAACAGAGTGTTTGTAATATACAGTGTATTGTACATATCTATGGTGATGAAACAAAAATCATTGGAAAACATTTGATTAAAGAAGAGTGCCATTAAAAAATGTATTACTAATTATTATTATTAATGAAAGTTGATACGATACCTAAAACTGGTCTTATTAAACAATGAAACATTTATCTTGCACTGTGCACTGTGTAGGATGGTGACCAGAGTAGGTGTTACTGTGCTACTAATTGAAACTGTACCGTCGACTGCCAAATTTGATCTTTCCATGAATATTTACTGGTATGACCAAAGTGCAGCAAGTTTTTACAGCTAAATGTGTATCACTGCAATTTAAAAATGGCTGATATGGAGAAGAGTCACCTTTGTATTAACAGTGCAATTTTCCCAGTTATCATGAATACTTGGTAAGTATTTGTGAAAAACCTAACATTTGGAAATAAATGACTAATGCTATTAAATACTG
>NC_085872.1:53025471-53072971 GCF_034702125.1 Engraulis encrasicolus
GATAGATAGATAGATAGATAGATAGATAGAGAGATAGAGAGATAGAGAGATAGAGAGGTAGAGAGGTAGAGAGGAAGATAGGAAGATACGGTAGATAGATAGATAGATAGATAGATAGATAGATAGATAGATAGATAGATAGATAGATAGATAGATAGATAGATAGATAGATAGATAGATAGATAGGTAGGTAGATAGATAGATAGATAGATAGATAGATAGATAGATAGATAGGTAGATAGATAGATAGATAGATAGATAGATAGATAGATAGATAGATAGATAGATAGGTAGATAGGTAGATAGATAGATAGATAGATAGATAGGTAGATAGGTAGATAGATAGATAGATAGATAGATAGATAGATAGATAGGTAGATAGATAGATAGATAGATAGATAGATAGATAGATAGATAGACAGACAGACAGACAGACAGACAGACAGACAGACAGACAGACAGACAGGTAAGCAGGTAGGCAGGCAGGCAGGCATACAAAATATGGACGTCTGTGATCTTAGCATTTGTTGAACAGATTGAATGGAGAATGACAGACGCGTTTTATTGACAGACATATCAGCCAATGGGAGCATGGGAACTCACTTCTCTTCGTCCAATCGGCTGCTGATGGACCAATAAAGGTGGGCCTCCCGGCGGGCAGTGGCCAATGCCAGCTCGTGGGCGGAACAAGACGGGGTGTCCACCTATCACAATGCATTTAAACAAATTAGTAGGTAACCATTTGTAGTCTTTCATCCCATTGGAACCCATTATAAGAGATGTCTATTGAACTACAAAATTGGCCTCTTCAGGTAGCCTAGCGGGTAGTCTTTTCCCCTATTGAAATCCATTATAAGACGTGGCTACAGAACTATAAAAAAGGCCTCTTCAGCTAAGGCTAGCTCATAGGCAGAGCCAGACAGGTGACCACCTATCACAATGCACACAGTCAAAAAAAAAATATATGAACACAAGTGAAGTCAAACTTCTGCTCCTCACATTCGAGTCACTTGACATGTCACTGAGGAGAGAGGGGATTTCTGGCTCTTTGGCATGGCTCTTTCCTTGCAAAGAACCGTTACAAAACTGGTTCTTTCGAATCATTTTGAGTTACTTAACCAGTGTTAAGAAGATAGCTTTTTTGACCCCAACTCTAGGCCCTTTTGGCTAAACAACAACTGCTTGTCCCCCTTCTTCCAAAGACTGTTTTTGCAGACACTTGTGGTTTTTTCCCAGATTTAAATACTAACGGTGAAGGTCACATGCTTAAAACCAACACAACAAGTAGAGTGACTCCCCAGCTGTTCCGTTCCCATCGCTCACATCTAGGAGCCGTTCAAGAGAACTGGTTCCAACGTCACAACACTATCCCTGAGGTTCTACCAATGGGGTCATCCCTATGTTCCCCGGGTCCTATGTTCCCCAGGTCCTATGTTCCCCTCTACCGGGGAACCCTTTTTTCAAATCCTTGGTATAATATAACATTGTAGTTACTGCCAATTTGACAAAGCAGTATCTCTAGAACGGGACACCTTTTGGACCATAAAGTTTTGTCATAAGATAAAGCAATGTAAAGTAATGAAGACCATTTTTAGTCTAAATTCTATTATGACAGAATATGTAATTACTGCACTTTGCCATTGGAGGGCGGTATTGTTCCATAGGGATATTTTTGTTTTCTATTGTTTTGTTTTTGTCACAAAAATGTATATCAGAATGATGGCCATTACACGCTCAAGAAGGGCTCTGCAGTGACATCTCAACTCAGCGATGGGTTTGATATTAACTTATTTCTTTGCCAGCCACTGTGGCTAGTGGTTTTCCCAAGTCACTAGCCATTCAGCTATTTTACTAGATAAATTTTTTTCTTTATCATGATGCTCTACATCTAACCTCAGAATGTGAGTGAAGAAGAGTGCACATTTGTCAAATCAAACAAATAGAAACAGAGTAATTGCCCCTGGTGTATCAAATGTTGTATTTAAGAAAAAGCTCAAAGTGCAGAATATAGACTTTCTGATATATCATACCATAGAATAAGCCACCTGTCAACTGGCTGGTGACATTCAAATCATTACCAGCCACAACCAAGTTTTACCAGCATTTGGCCGGTTGGCAGGTGCCAGTGTCAAGCCCTGCAACTCAGCGATGGGTTTTGACTACTAACTGCTATGTTTATAAGACGACACTGTTGAGTTGCGTCTTGTGAGTCCAAATAAAGCGAAATCAAAAGTGATATTTTATTTACCTCGAAGCTGTGGTGGAAGGCGCCGTAGTCGACGTCGAAGAATCCCTCAGCCAATGACATGACGGGAGAGAAGCGATGACCCCACAGCACCTCCTCCGCCAGGTACGAACTCCGTGCTTGACACGTCATGCCTGCCAAACAAATGTTCAGAGGATTTGTAGTCTTTTCTCCCATTGAAACACATTATAAGATGTGACTACTGAGCTACAAAAATGACCTCTTCAGGTAGCCTAGCCATTGTAAGATACGACTATTGGACTACAAAAAATGTAGTTATTACCTGTAGCTTCGACCATACCCTCAAGGATGACCACGATCTCAAAGTCCTCTTTCTCCAGCTGAGCCTGTTTTGAAACAGTTTGACAACAGGTGTGAATTAGTTGTGAACAGTGGTATTTGGTGTGGGCAGCCGTGGCCTAATAGTTAGGGAGTTGGTCTTTCAATCTGGGGGTTGTACATTCGAATCCCACCTAACCTCTCCCTACACCTGCATCCATGGCTGAAGTGCCCTTGAGCAAGGCACCTAACCCCACATTGCTCCAGGGACTCTATCCAATACCCTGAAAAATAGTAAATGTAAGTCGCTCTGAATAGAAGCGTCAGCTAAATGAAATGTAATGTAATGTAATGGTATTTCATCCAAGCGGCGTCAAACCTAAGTGAAAAATGACCTCTTCGGTTATCCTTTTGTAGTCTTTCCTCGCATTGAAACCCATTTTTTTAACATGTGACTATTGACCAATGGCCTCTTCAGGTAGCCTAGTGTGTAGCCTTTTCTCACACTGAAACCCATAATAAGATGTGGCTATTGAACTACAATAATGGCCTCGTCAGGTAGCCTACAGTAGTGTGTAGTCTTTTCTCCCATTGAAACCCTTTATAAAGCATAGACGATGAACTACAACATGGCCTCTTCAATTAGCCATTTATAGTCTTGCCCCCCACTGAAACACATTATAAAGTGTGGCTATTGAACCTCAAAAAGGGCCTCTTCAGATAGCCTAGTTTGTAGTCTTTTTGTAGTCTTTTCTCCAACTGAAACCCATTGTAAGACATTGCTATTGAACTACAATAATGGCCTCGTCCAACTGAAACCCATTGTAAGACATTGCTATTGAACGAGCTAAGTGGTCTCCTCTCTCTCTAGGTCGTCCTCAGACGAGCCTTCCAAGATCGTTGCTTCCAATCATCCCGATTCTCCATACATCTTTTCAATTCACTGGTACTCTGGGTTCCTGCGTCCTTCTTGAGTATGTCCACATATGTTAGTGTGAGACGTCCTCTTGACCGGCACCCATGCGACGGTTCCCACAGCACCAGCTTGCTGGCTGGCAGTTCTTGGTGCCTTCGGCAGTGTCCTGCAAGTGTTATTCTCCTTACAGCAATCTTGGTATTCCCTCGTACAGGATTTCGTCGGTTACATGTGCACTATCGCTGATGTCAAGCACCGCACGCAGCATCCTGGTAATCTTCAGTAAATCATTTGTAGTCTTTTCTCCCATTGAAACTAATTATGAAATGCAACTATTGGACTACAAGCCCCACCTGGCTCATGCTCACTGCACGCAGCATCCTGGTAATCTTCAGTAAATAATTTGTAGTCTTTTCTCCCATTGAAACTCATTATGAAATGCAACTATTAAGACTACAAGCCCCACCTGGCTCATGCTCACCGCACAAAGCATCCTGGTAATGTTCAGTAAACCATTTGTAGTCTTTTCTCCCATTGAAACTCATTACGAAATGCAACTATTGGACTAAAAGCCCCACCTGGCTCATGCTCACCACACGCAGCATCCTGGCAATCTTCAGTAAATCATTTGTAGTCTTTTCTCCCATTGAAACTCATTATGAAATGCAACTATTGGACTACAAGCCCCACCTGGCTCATGCTCACCGCACACAGCATCCTGGTAATCTTCAGTAAATCATTTGTAGTCTTTTCGCCCATTGAAACTCATTATGAAATGCAACTATTAAGACTACAAGCCCCACCTGGCTCATGTCCCAGAAGGGCGAGCGGCAGTCGACCTCGTGGGCGATGACCAGCGGGGACACCAGGAAGAGGCGGTCGTCTCCCGTCTCGAAACCCACGCTGATATCCGTCTGGTCCAGGGGGATGAACTCACCTGGAGGGGGGGGAGAGAGAGAGGGATGAACTCACCTGGAGGGGGGGGAGAGAGAGAGAGAGAGGGAGAGAGAGAGAGTGATGAACTCGCCTGGAGGAGGGGGGAGGGGTAGAGAGAGAGGGGGAGAGAGAGAGAGAGAGAGGGATGAACTCACCTGGAGGGGGGGGGGGAGGGGAGAGAGAGAGAGAGAGAGAGAGAGAGAGAGAGGGATGAACTCACCTGGAGGGGGAAGAGGAGGGGAGAGAGAGAGGGATGAACTCACCGGGAGAGAGAGTGGGGGTAGGGGGAGAGAGAGAGACGGGGGGTAGGGAGAGAGAGAGAGTGAGGAGGGCGGGGGTGAGAGAGAGAGAGGGGGGGTAGAGAGGGATGAACTCACCAGGAGACAGAGAGAGAGGTGGGGGTGAGGGAGAGAGAGAGAGAGAGAGGGATGAACTCACCTGGAGGGGGGGGGGAGAGAGAGAGGGGGAGAGAGAGAGAGAGAGGGATGAACTCACCGGGAGACAGAGGGAGAGAGAGGGGGGGTAGGGAGAGAGAGAGAGGGGGGGTAGGGAGAGAGAGAGGGATGAACTCACCTGGAGGGGGGGGTGTGAGGGAGAGAGAGAGGGAGGGATGAACTCACCGGGAGAGAGGGGAGGAGGGGAGAGAGAGAGAGTGATGAACTCACCGGAAGACAGAGGGAGAGAGAGGGGGGGTAGGGAGAGAGAGAGGGAGAGAGAGAGAGAGAGAGAGCGAGAGGAAGAGAGAGAGAGGGGGAGTAATTAACCAGTGCTCTCCTCCATCCTTCTCCATGACTGTGGTACTCTGAGCATGGTATCGACCCGCCGCACTGCTCCCTTGGGGCGACATTGGGGACTGCCCCCTTGCATGGGTGAGGCATAAATGCAATTTCATAGTGTGCAGTGTGCACTTTTGTGCTGTGAAGTGCTGTGTCATAGAGTTCATATTCGGAGCAATTTCATAGGAAATGGGCAAATAGTACGATTTTGGCCACGAAAATGATTGAAAATGATTGAAACTGTTTAAATACTGTACAAATGGTAGTTATAGTACATATGCTGGAAAACAATTGTTATTACTGTTACTATTATTCACATTTACTGCATCTCATCATTCTCATGATGTGTGGATGGGGCTGATGAGGCGCTGTCTCCCCTGCCACTGTCTCCCCTGCCACTGTCTCCCCTGCCTCCCCTGCCACTGTCTCCCCTGCCACTGTCTCCACTGTCTCCCCTGTCTCCCCTGCCACTGTCTCCCCTGTCTCCCCTGCCTCCCCTGCCTCCCCTGCCTCCCCTGCCACTGTCTCCCCTGCCTCCCCTGCCACTGTCTCCCCTGTCTCCCCTGCCTCCCCTGTCTCCCCTGCCTCCCCTGTCTCCACTGTCTCCCCTGCCTCCCCTGTCTCCCCTGCCTCCCCTGTCTCCCCTGCCTCCCCTGCCACTGCCTCCCCTGCCTCCCCTGCCTCCACTGTCTCCACTGTCTCCACTGCCTCCACTGTCTCCACTGTCTCCCCTGCCTCCCCTGCCTCCCCTGCCTCCCCTGCCACTGTCTCCCCTGTCTCCCCTGCCTCCCCTGCCACTGTCTCCCCTGCCACTGTCTCCACTGTCTCCCCTGCCACTGTCTCCCCTGCCTCCCCTGCCTCCCCTGCCTCCCCTGCCACTGTCTCCCCTGTCTCCCCTGCCTCCCCTGCCTCCCCTGTCTCCCCTGCCTCCCCTGCCTCCCCTGCCTCCCCTGCCTCCACTGTCTCCCCTGCCTCCCCTGTCTCCACTGTCTCCCCTGCCACTGTCTCCCCTGCCTCCCCTGTCTCCCCTGTCTCCCCTGCCACTGCCTCCACTGCCACTGCCTCCCCTGTCTCCCCTGCCTCCCCTGCCACTGCCTCCCCTGTCTCCACTGTCTCCCCTGTCTCCCCTGCCACTGCCTCCCCTGTCTCCCCTGCCTCCCCTGCCACTGTCTCCCCTGTCTCCACTGTCTCCCCTGCCACTGTCTCCCCTGCCTCCACTGTCTCCCCTGCCACGGTCTCCACTGCCTCCACTGTCTCCCCTGTCTCCCCTGTCTCCCCTGCCACTGTCTCCCCTGTCTCCCCTGCCACTGTCTCCCCTGTCTCCACTGCCTCCCCTGTCTCCCCTGTCTCCACTGCCTCCCCTGCCTCCCCTGTCTCCCCTGCCTCCCCTGCCACTGTCTCCCCTGCCACTGTCTCCCCTGCCACTGTCTCCCCTGTCTCCCCTGTCTCCCCTGCCACTGTCTCCCCTGTCTCCACTGCCTCCCCTGTCTCCACTGTCTCCCCTGTCTCCCCTGCCACTGCCTCCCCTGTCTCCACTGCCTCCACTGCCTCCCCTGCCTCCACTGTCTCCCCTGTCTCCACTGTCTCCCCTGCCTCCCCTGTCTCCCCTGTCTCCCCTGTCTCCCCTGTCTCCCCTGCCACTGTCTCCCCTGCCTCCCCTGTCTCCCCTGTCTCCCCTGCCACTGTCTCCCCTGCCTCCACTGCCACTGCCTCCCCTGCCTCCCCTGCCACTGCCTCCCACTGTCTCCCCTGCCTCCACTGTCTCCCCTGCCTCCCCTGTCTCCCCTGCCTCCCCTGTCTCCACTGTCTCCCCTGTCTCCACTGTCTCCCCTGTCTCCCCTGTCTCCCCTGCCACTGTCTCCCCTGTCTCCCCTGTCTCCCCTGTCTCCCCTGTCTCCCCTGCCACTGTCTCCCCTGTCTCCCCTGTCTCCCCTGTCTCCCCTGCCACTGTCTCCCCTGTCTCCCCTGTCTCCCCTGTCTCCCCTGCCACTGTCTCCCCTGCCTCCCCTGCCTCCCCTGCCACTGCCTCCCCTGCCTCCACTGTCTCCCCTGCCACTGTCTCCCCTGCCTCCCCTGTCTCCCCTGGCTCCCCTGTCTCCCCTGCCACTGTCTCCCCTGCCACTGTCTCCCCTGCCTCCCCTGCCGTATCTGACCGCACGCCTGCTGTGGCGTGGTGTGTGTGTGTGTGTGTGTGTGTGTGTGTGTGTGTGTGTGTGTGTGTGTGTGTGTGTGTGTGTGTGTGTGTGTGTGTGTGTGTGCGTGTGCACTCTACGTAACTAATGCTAATGTACTTAACTTTTAAAGCTACTACAATATGGCCACTTCAGGTAGGCTAGAGTGTAGTTTTTTCTCCCATTGCAACTTATTATACTAAGACGTGGCTACTGAACAACAAAAATGATCGACGTTGGCACTTTACCTTCTTGCGTTTGTTTGGACTTGATGAGCTTGGCTCTCATGTTGGCGCCCACGATGTGTGAGCTGCGCAAGTCTCCGACGCGGAACATCAGGCAGAGTTTGTCGTCTCGAAGGGAGATGACAGCGTGGCGGGAGAAGACGAGCGTCTCGGCACGCTTATTGGGCTGAGAGATCTTGACAAACATGCAGCCCACCTGAAAACAGAACGGAGCGAGAGAGAGAGAGGAAAAAAGAACAGGGATTAGATTAGATTAAAGTGAGGTACCCCCCACATGGAGACACAGAGGTATTGCAGGGGACACACACACACACACACACACACACACACACACACACACACACACACACACACACACACATTCACTCAAAATAATCCTTAACACCATAGACTATTTGGGCTTAAATACACTTTTGAGTTTTGATAAACGTTTTAAATATAATAAAATAAACATAAATGTACAAAATAAAATGTATTAAGTGAAATGTATTTATGCCAATTTCTATTTTCATAACCGTTACGCTGAGTGGTGCAGACAAATACTTATCTTTCGTCTGAAGGGGGAAATGACAAAAAGAGTTTGAAAAAAACTGGATTCTTATAATGGCTTTCAATGGGAGAAAGGAATGCACACCAGGCTACCTGAAGAGGCCATATTTGTAGTTCAATTCTTGTGTCTTACAATGGGTTTCAATGGGAGAAAAGACTACATACTCACCATGAAAGCGTTGACCATGGAGCCCAGAATAGCCTGAAGCAGCAGCAGCATGGTCCCAACAGGGCACTGGTCAGTTATCACGCGGTGGCCGTAACCTGAGGGGTGCAAACAGAGATCTCATTACTCAACATTTGTAGTCTTTTCTCCCATTGAAATCCATCATAAGATGTGGCTATTGACCTACAAAAATGGCTTCTACAGGTAGCCTAATATGTAGTCTTTTCTCCCATTGAAGCCCATTGTAAGACGTGGCTATTGAACTACAAAAAGTGTGTAATCAGTTCTTCAATTGAAACCCATTATAATTGTGCATTCTTTTGAAACTCGGATTATCGGAAACCTAGACCTCCGCCTCGGCAAAGTGCAAAAGAACGGGTACTCAACTCTGGGTTCCGAAACTCAAACTCGAGCACTCCGGTGTACTCCGAGTTCGTTTAACATTAGTGTTTTCAGACATTTGTATTGTTCCCAGCTGTTGCAATAGAATGCATTTACAGCGGTTGTCGGGAGAACAACCTCGGGTCTTCCGACAGCCAAGTTTCAAAAGAATTAACCTATTTGACGTGGCTATTGAACTTCAACAATGAACTCTTCAGGCAGCCTAGTGTGTAGTCTTTTCTCCCATTGAAACCCATTATGAGACGTGGCTATTGAACTACAAAAATGAACTCTGCAGGCAGCCTACATTACTGTACTTGTGGTCGCTGTCCACTGTGTGTGGTGCTGAAATCTGAAGTGAGCAGGGCAAAGACGACTCTTTTCTCTCTCTCTCTCTCTCTCTCTCTCTCTCTCTCTCTCTCTCTCTCTCTCTCTCTCTCTCTCTACAAAATGACCACCTAACAACAACCTCCATTGTTAGCCATTTGTAGTATTTTCTGTCATTGAAACCCATTATAAGACATGGCTATTGAACTACAAAAATGGCTCCTGACCTATGGTGGTCTCGGTCTCGATGGAGAAGAGGAAGGCTGAGATGAAGCCGTTGAGGTTGTTGACACACGGAGTCCACGTGACGTCCTCCAGGTGGTCCAGGTCGCCCCTGCAATTGCAGACACAAATTACATAGATAGGAAAATGTGTAGTCTTTTCTCCCATTGAAACCCATGATAAGATGTAGCTATCGAACTACACTTGGACTACAGCCAGTGCAGGTGTCACTGAACACCTAATGAGTCTTAATTGATACGTACAATTGTAACACAAACAAATTTTCAATGGTCCCCTGGTCAGTTAAGTTATTAAATAGTAGGTCTTAGGGTGTGTGTGTGTGTGTGTGTGTGTGTGTGTATGTGTATGTGTGTGTGTGTGTGTGTGTGTGTGTGTGTGTGTGTGTGTGTGTGTGTGTGTGTATGTGTATGTGCGGTAGGAGGTGGAGTCCTCTTTTTGTCTTTTATTGTTATGTGTCATATTTATTTGTTCTTTACTGTCAGTTAGTCAGCTGTCAGTATATGTTACATGTTTCCATGTTTAGTAGTATACATGTGTGTCACCTGCCTGTCTACTGTGCTGTGCTTTTGGTGTATATCACACTCTGTTAAACTTAGTACAATGGAATAATTATTACCACTTCAAAACCATCAATTGCGGCGGAAAAACTTGTGTGCTGTTGTGGGTGCCGCGGCTTGTCGCCAATTTTTAAATGAATTCGCAATGCATTCAGGGAAACCTGTCGAAGCCCTCCGTCGACGGAGTGTGGTGTTGGAAAATCTCTGCGCGGAGGGGTGGAAAGCCCTTCGCCGCACCCCTACCCATCTGTCTGAACGTGAATCAGGATGCCACTACGCCTACACATGGACGCGCAAAACCAAGGCAAAGGGGATCGGCGTAGGGCTAAAAGGTATAATGGGATTCACCCATAGTCAGTCAATAGCAGCGTCAGTACGCATTTCCCTTGCTCTACATACAATCTGATTTACATGCAAATTACAAACACCACATTTTACAACACATAACCCTTTCATACAGAGCATATGCTATGGCCTTACTGTAACAAGCCTTTTAGTCTGTTAGTTTTAAAAAGACACTTGGCAGTGTAATAGGACTGGTGTTAGGATGCAGTTAAAGGTGCACCGTGTAGGATGGTGGCCAGATTAGGTATTGCAACTATGCTGCTCATTGAAACTGTGCTGCCAAAAGTATTTTCATGAATATTAACTAGGTAACAATATATCAGTATGACCAAAGTACAGTATGTGTTGCAGGTACTTCTGGAAATTAAAAGATAAGAATACAAATTTTCTCAATATATGTAAAAAAAATGATGGTGGTGGTATGTATTCATGAAAAAGAAAAAAACATTTATACATGGACAGCATGGATCATGCAAATAAGCTACTAAAATATTACACAGTGCACCTTAAGTATTAACCCTAACCCATAACCCATAACCCTAACCCTAACCTTAACCCTAACCTTCACAATTTGATGGTGGTGGTAAGTATTTGTGAAAAAGGGAAACATGAATTCTGGAAATAAAGTACAAAAATTTTACACAATGCGTCTTTAACAAAACTAATACATTTAGGCTGTTGGAATGACAAAAAGCACACCAACAGAATTCTTCTGCTTGTTATTGTAGCGTAGAATTTACAGAACAGTCTGACATTTTAGTACACTCAGTCCATTTTTGTAGTCTTTTCTCCCATTGAAAGTCATTGTAAGACGTGACTATTGAACTACAAAAATGGCCTCAATTAAATTGAACGTACCTACAGTAGGCAATCAGGTACCAGATGGCCCCGAAGAACAGCCAGGTCACAGCGTAAGCCATGACGAACACGAATAGCGAACATCGCCAGTTCAGGTCGACTAAAGTCGTAAAGATGTCGGTCAAGTAGCGGTAGGTTCCGGTGTTACCGTGTTGCACGTTACAGCGGCCGTTTTTTTCCACGTAGCGTTGACGCTTACGCCGCTTGCTCCGACCTACAGGAAAAAAAAAACACACACACACACACACACACACACACAAAACAAAGCCAATTTAGCAAAGTTTATGAAACCAACAACTTGTGCGGATTCTAGCCATTTCCAACAACTCCACAAAGTTCCATCCAAATCCGTTCATTACTTTCTGAGTTTGCTGACAGACAAACAGACAAACCAACATGACGAAAAACATAACCACTTCAGGGGAGGTAAGTAAACAGCGTATGAATTAGTGATGCTGCTCACTGGTGTTTACCCCTCTCCGTCCCTGGAGACAATACAATAAAAAACAACATCATCATCCAACATAACATTCATCCCTTTTCCTGAGGAATAAAAGTAGTAGTAGTGATAATAGTAGTGGTAGTAGACTTGCTGGTCCTCTCCTATAGTAGTAGTAATAGTAGTAATGAAAGCCCATTGGGAAACTCAAAGTGAAAGCCCATTGGGAAACTCCAACTCCCATTGTCATTGTGACACAGCACTCCACAGCACACAAGTGAACACTGCACACTGCACACAACGAAATTGCATTTATGCCTCACCCGTTCAAGGGGGCAGCCCTCAGTGGCGCCCCATGGGGAGCAGTGCGGTGGGACGGTACCATGCTCAGGGTACCTCAGTCATGGAGGAGGATGGGGGAGAGCACTGGTTGATTACTCCCCCCACCAACCTGGCGGGTCGGGAGTCGAACCGGCAACCTCTGGGATGCAAGTCTGACGCCCTAACCGCTCACCCATGACTGCCCCTATAGTAGTAATATTAATAGTAATTAGTAATTAGCTGTGCTTGAAGTGTGGGGGGGGAGGGGGAAGACTCAGGGGATCCCAGTTCCCCTTCCTCATAATTTGCATCATCAGCGTTCCGGCAGAATTATCTCGTGCACCGCATTTTATAAATTCAAAACAAGTTTTTCAAAATGCGTGCAGGCAATAGGCCTACAAGAATTGGACTTGTACTGATTTGGTACTGATGAGACTGTTGGAAAATCAGGGTTCCTGTACTTCTTTTATTTTGGATGGTTAGGGTTTTTGAACCTGCTTTTTTCCACTTTAATCACTGAATATTAATAGTAATAGCAGTAATATAGTAGCAGCAGTATTCAATCCAAATAAAAGTAGTAGCAGTAGTTATAATATTAAACCTCACCCCATCCAAACTTCCTGGTCCTCTCCTGTAGTAGTAGTAGTAATAATATAGTAATATAGTAGTAGTAGTAGTAGTAGTAATATAGTAATATAGTAGTAGTAGTAATAGTATTAGTAATATTGGTAGTGATAATGTAGCAGTATATATAACAGTATTAAACCTCACCCCATCCAAACTTCCTGGTCCTCTCCTGCCCCGCCCCGTCATTCTTAGTCTTACGCCTCTGATTGGCCTGTGCCTCGCGGGCGGCCATCTTATCCTGGAAGGACTGGCTATGGTTGGTCGTTTTCTCCGAAGGGGGCGGGGACGCTGCTTTAGGAGGTGGGGCCTCGTCGAAGATGATGGGCGTGGCCATCTGCGACTGGGATTGGTCCACGTCGTCGTCTGGGGGAGGAGCTTCATCGTTGCCGTCGACGACATCTTGTTTGTCCAGCCATGGAGTTCAGAGTATTGACAAACGGAGGACAGGAAGTCAGTTGGAGACATGATTCACACACATTCAAGTAACACAGGACCACTACACAACAGGCAAAGATGAAGTAAAAAAAAAATTACATTGTCTACACTTTCTGAGTTCGATGCTTACTTCCTTATACTATTTTGGAACTATGTCAATGGAGATCTGAGTGTCAAAGGCTCAGTGAGCAGCCGTCTTTGGGTAAAAAAAATGGAAACACTGATGTCAATGGGATTAGCCCAACCCAAAATCCAAGTCAAAATATTAAAGTTCAAAGTTCAAAGTTCAAAGTAATTTATTTGCCATTTGTGCATAAACTATAGTCCAAGCACATAGGAACTCTTGTGCAGGCCCTCTGAGTCAATAAATAGAGTTAAATAGAAAAATAGGAAGACAAATTACATTCAAAAGTGATAAAAAATCAAAGAGATCAAAATAATAATAAAAAAGGTGGATCAAATGTTCTTTTTTGCCATCAGCCTCACTGTTGCTGGGAAGAAACTGTTGAAAAACCTTGCTTTTCTGGTAGGAATGCTGTCCGCTCTACTGTGTCTCAGTTTGTATGTGCACTTGTATGTTTGTATTACATTCTAAACACTGAATAACTCATTTGAATATTGGTCAAAAGATCCAGTTTTTTGAACGGCTCTTTGAAAGGAACAAGCCACTATGATCCGGATCCCGTCAAAGAGCTGTATATCCCATCTCTACTCCCAAATGTCCATTGCCTCATGGTGCATTCCAGTCCCAAATCAGACCTTGTAGATCGCACTTATCCAACCTCCTACTACGAAAAACGCTCTGGAACGCCAGTCGAAGTGAGAGCTCCAACTAGCGAGGTCGGGGTGACTCGCACTACTCCCACCTCAACAAATCGAAGTCGGATAATAATGGCGGCGTCCATGGAGCCGTTATTTGAAATGTCAATAAATAGTGAAACTCCATTTCTCTTTTGTGCAGCTGTTCCAAACACAGCAATTTTTTCTTACTTATTATTACATGATATTGTGTCAACATACATGTAACATATGACAGAGTAATAACTATTATGGCTTTTTTGGCTCATATCAAAACACCTCGCTAAAGTCAGCTAAAGCGGTTGCCATGGATGCAGAACTTCCACTTCAACTGTCAGGAACGGCAGCTGAAATATCCAGGTAGGATAAGTGTGATCTCCTACTAGGATGATTTGGGACTGGAATGCACCATCAGTCCACAGTCCAATGCAGGGGTGTCAAACATAAGGCTGAAGTGGTCATTTTTGTAGTTCAATAGCTATGCTTTATAATGGATTTCAATGGGTGAAAGGACCACATCCTAGACGTAGGCTACCTGAAGAAGCCATTTTTGTACTTCAATAGCCATGCTTTATAATTGGTTTCAAAGGGAGAAAAAAAACTACAAATATTGCCCCATGTTAACTCTTACCGTGGCTCTGGTCCAGAAGGGAGTCATCTGCCTTCTCGGTGACGGACACGCAGTGGGTGGAGTTCTCCAGCGCCATCTTTGGGGAGAGGCTAGACAGGTGAGAAGGGAATCATGGGAGTTGGAGTTTTTCCAGCCATTGAGGCAATGTTAAACAGTTAATTAAAAACTACAACATGGCTACAGTAGCGCCGCGTTTGCCTAACACATGAATAGGTGCGATCGAGTTCACATCAACGCATACATGTGCATGTAGACAGCAATGCACCCTGGATTGAAATGCTGCATGACGGTTAGATTTCCTGTCAAACTTCGAAATTTCGTCGATGTTGCGTTGATAAGGTGACATGTCACATGGTGTCAAACTATCGCGGGATGCATGCGACTGCAGTCAGATCTTGCAACCTCTGCAGTTGCTTATCCCCTTCAACGCTCGTCGGCCGACTGCCTCCGAGGTCACGCGCCCATGAACTGGTTGGTCAACAACTCACTCACGTGTGTATATGGGTCTTGTCTCACACCTCTACACAAGTTTGCGCAGGTCCCCACTTCAGCTCCTCCTCACTGCCTGTCCCCCCACTCCTCACACTCCTCAGACTCAAGCCCCTCCAGGTGATATGCATCGTGGGAGTTGGAGTTTTTCCAAGGTTCACTAAAAACTACAATATGGCTAACAGCAGTGGGTGGAGTTCTCAAGTGCCTTCCTGGTGAAGAATTTAAACAGGTATTAGCATTAGCATTTAGGTGGCGTGTCAGGTGGGGTCATAAAGGTGGAACGTTAGGCAAGAGGTGACACAACAATTTACGACAGCACTGGAAAACAACAAGTGCAGCCTCCCTTCTTCAGTCAATGCAAATCAATGGAGAACACGCCCATTTCAACTGTGTGAATATGAAGTGACACGTAATCAAGGACCAGATTTGAAATGTCAGGCTAAATATATGTTAAATATATGTTTTTCATATGAATTGCTAAAATAAATTTTAACAATCAGTTCACATTAATTAGGTAGATATTCAGCCACACATTTCAACTATTGTCCTTGTCTAGAGTGTAGATGGAAAATGTCCACATTATTAAGCCATTTATTCACAGAGGTGAGCCCCCTTGTCCATTCATTTACATTGGGGAGGTCTACCTATGGATAATTGCTGCCCGGTTTGCAGTGTAAGGGGGGGGGGGGTCACCTCTAGTTAGGGCTGTCACAATATTCAATAAGTCAATATATCGTACAGTTTTTACAAGCATGATAACTTTTTTGCCACAATAAGTTATTGCATGCTTCTTTGTTTTCCTCGTCACTCTCTCTTTGACTGAATATCGATTAGGCACATTTCACTCAGCGCAATGATGCTTAAACGTTGGTGTACTTTTAATTTTCAGTCTGTCTACCTTGTCTATCTAGCACCCCCTGCTGCGACACTTTCAAAATTAGAAAAGGGTGTATTTGCATTTCTATCCCATTGTCATTATATATTTTTTTAAATGACCGAGAAGACAATATTATTGTTTATCACAGTAATTTCTTGGCCAATTTATCGTCCAGCAAAATTTGTTATCGTGACAGGCCTACCGCTAGTCTAACTGGGCGAACACACGGGTGGCGACAAGATTAATCGACAGAGAATCTCTGGACCGTGCAGCAAGAGCGATGCAAGCGATAGAAGAGACAGAGTATGGCCGTTAAAAGCAGAAGGAAAGCATTCCAACATTCCCATTGGCTGTGGCGGCTATCGCCAAACTGCATCATAGCTAATTTGCATAATGTTCGCTCAAGTCGCTAGTTGTTCTACCTCTACATCTTGTTGAAGGAGAGGATTGTGCAAATCCCAGGGAAAGGTGCAGGACGAAGGGCAACTGTAGTTTTCAGAATGAGAAGTCTGCACACTTAGAATCCTTTTTGTACATTTTATTTTTTCATGGCAGATTCATCAAAAAGGATTCTAAGTGTGCGGACTTCTCACTCTGAAAACTACCTCTATATCTTCCCAAACACCACAGATCTGGCCTTGAGACTCATGACTTGGACTCCAGTCAGACTTAAATAATAATAATAATAATAATAATAATAATAATAATAATAATAATAATAATAATAATTGATGACTTGAGACTTGACTTGGCAATATAAGGAATGACTTGTGACTTAGTGATCCCAGATCTTCCTAACTTTATTATTTCTCTATAACAACTTATTTCAACTTTTAAGTCAAATTATCTCTAACATAACTCAAGAACCAAACACCATATTTTCAGGTGTTGTTCATGACATAGCAGGCTGGGTTTGGGAAAGATATTGGGCGGACGGGCCACAAAGTGTCTGATTTAATTTCACATTAAAATGACCCATTTTGTAGCACAATATCACAACGTATACAGTGGACTCAAAGTGCTTTCAAATACACATACACGTTCCCACCTTCACAAGCCATGTCTGGAGACTGTCAGTTGTGTGGGTTTATGTGAAAAATTGCTCTCTCACAAGTCAAGTCGGTTTTATCGTCAATTTCTCTCTCTCTCTCTCTCTCTCTCTCTCTCACACACACACACACACACACACACACACACACACACACACACACACACACACACACACACATTATTATTTGTTTATTTGGACCACAGCCCATTAAATAGATACACTGATCCAATTCAAGGGTCTGAACCTTTTTTCATTTGAGGGGCCGCTTCAAATGTTATTAAGTCCTCTAAGGGCCGTACTATGTATGAACACCAACCAGGATTTCCCCCTTGCACTTAACCTTTAAGAGCGTACCGTCACACCGGTGTGACGGGAATGTTCGGGCAGTGAAAGTTCTATAGAATTCTGGGCGTCATTCAATACAATATGGAATTGTAGAATCTTGCATTGTTATAGAACGCATTCTTTTTATAAAATGCTCAAAAACCCACAGTCTTAAAGGTTAAGGCCTATATTGAAGGAGGACACCTTAACAACAGACCCCACCTTCTCTAGGTGCCCTGAAAACATAACAGGACAGTGAGACGGGAAATGAGTGTTGGAAGAGATCAGTCAGCTAAGGAGCTCGGGTCGGAATGAAACCATAATGGTGGAGTATAGAGGACGACATTTTTCAGGAATTCCCGTGGGTCCCGTGGGTCCCGCGGGATTCCCGCGGGATGGGAGTCAAAATTTTTAAGATGAACGGGAGCGGGCAGGAGCGGGAATAAAGATGAATGGGAGCGGGCAGGAGCGGGAATGAAAATGAATGAGAGCGGGAATGCTCGCTTATTTTTTCATTTAAAAAGCCTATGAAACGGGAGTGGCATTGATTTGGAGTGGGAGTGGGCAGGATTGGGAAACATTCTTTTCAGGAGTGGACGGGATGGGATTTGTTTCTTTTACTCCAGTCCGGGATGGGACGGGGTGGGATTTTTTTTTCTGGAACCGTGATGGGACGGGAGTGAATATCCACTCCTGTGTCATGCTCTAGTGGAGTATAATGGTGGAGTATAATGGTGGAGTATAATGGTGGAGTATAATGGTGGAGTATAATGGTGGAGTATAACCGCAGAGATACACCAGCGGCGACGCGATTCAAGCGACAGAGTGTAGCAGCAAGCGATACGAGAGATTGAGGAGACTAGAGTATGTCCGTACAGGCAGAAGGCAAAGCATTCAAGCATTCCCATTGGCTGTGGTCACTGACCTCTAAACAGTCATTGGCTGTTGCGGCTTGTCGCCGAACTGCGTCATAGAAAGTTGAAAAGATTTCAACTTCAAATTGTCGCGCTCGTCGCGCAAATCGCTCTAGTCTCCAGAATCGCTTTTGTCTCTCGACTCAATACAAAGTCAATTACTTCCGTCGCTCGACTCGCTCAGATCGCCGCTGGTGTATCTCTGCGGTAATGGTGGAGTATAATGGTGGAGTATAATGGTGGAGTATAATGGCATAAAGCATAATGGTGGAGCATCTTTGCTTGTTATTGGTTCAGTAGTTTGCTTCTTTTTAGTAGTTATCTTGTGTGGTAACACTATACTTGACGCCGGTGTCATAAGCAGTGTCATAATAGTGTCATGGCACAGTCATAGATAAGTCATAAAGATTATATCCATGTTATAAACATTTTATGACTGTTGGCCTTAAGTGACATTCGGTTATGGCGAATGTCACTTAAGGCCAACAGTCATAAAATGTTTATAACATGGATATAGTCTTTATGACACATACATGACTGTGCTATGACACTGTTATGACACTGTAATGACATGGCTATGACACCGGCGTCTAGTAAAGTGTTACCTTTTGTTTCAGTCCGAATAGTTGCAGAACAAGTTTGTGTGGGCCTACATGTCCAAGGCTCCCAAATACTGAAGCGGCTAGTCTGCATCGATAGCCTAATGGTGCATTCCAGACCCCATCCAAACTACTAGGAGATCACACTTCTCCTGCCTCAATATTTCAGATCCTCAATACCTCAAATCACACTTCTCCTACCTCAATATTTCAGATCCTCAATACCTCAAATCACACTTCTCCTACCTGGATATTTCAGAGCATGTGTCGTCGTAGGAGGTAAGAGAAGTGTTATCTCCACCTCGTCTGCATTGGATCTGGAATGCACCATATAGCTAAATAAAGGCCCACGGTGGCCAGTGAGTGACTGATATTTTAACATCTTTGAGTTAAAACACATGTCCATATAGCCTACAGATGAAAAAGATGAAAAAGAACATCCTATTCACACACACACACACACACACACACACACACACACACACACACACACACACACACACACACACACACACACACACACACACACACACACACACACACACACACACACACACACACTGCAGCTGTCCACGTCTGGGCCGCATCTGGGCCGCATCTGAGCCACATGTCTGGCTGTCGGGCCGAACAGACGTAGCCTATAGCGCCTGTCTTGAGGTTGGTGAAGAATAGTCTACCTTCAATTATTCATCAGCTCAATGTCATACGTAATATTTTTAGGTTGTCTGTGTTATAAACGACGCACCAGTTAGCCAAATAAATTATCAACAACCATTCTTTGCGCATAAATTAGCCATTAGATTATCAACCAAATGGTGTCTACCTATTACACGATAGACCGGACCAAACAGACAAGAGGAATGAATAGAAAAAAAGACTAGAGATGTTCTACATGGGATACATAATCTGTGATAAGGAAATTGGGATTAAATGAAGCTAATTTTGATTCACGTTGAGTCCATTCCCTTACCTGAGAATCAGAAGACGTGACAATCCCTCACAATCGTGAAGGAACAAAACTCGAACCACAACAGCGTTTGGTCTTCTTTAGCTGCTCTGGCGGATGGTCATCTTTCTTTCTTCCCTTTCCAACCGTGTGATCCACAATCTGGCAAAGACTGAAATAGATCTTAAAAAAAGAAAAGAAAAAAAACTGTTCCGTAGGATGTTGGGTTTGTTGATAGTCCTCTCCCTTCGTTGGGAAGCCTAAACTGCGTCTTTCCCGATTCACGGGGATAAATGTATCCCCAAAGAAACGGCGACAATTCCACAGCTGTTTCGCTGTGGCGTTATAACTGTCTTATAGCCTAATATCTTATTCCTTCTCCAGTCACCACCATGTTCCGTGAATCTTCTGCGTGCGTATTATGTGTGCTAGCCCAATAAAGATGGTGGCGTGTGTTGTATTGGTGGAGCCTCTAGGCTGCTCTCCCTCTGTCCGCCTCTTCAGAAAAGGCGATATGCTGCCAGCTGCATCAGAGACACCATCGGTGATTCACCTACCCAGTGGTGTGGCAACAGATTTTGTCCCCCCCTTTCCATTACGCACCCTCTTCAAGGTTGCCAAATGGGGCAGTTTCCCACCTGATTTGGGCTATTCAGGATATCCAGCTGCGTGTTGAAAGCGCGTTGGAAAGGGTCTTTAGTTAATTATATGTGGCTATAGGCTTAACCTAGAAGTTAGCTCAAATTGTGCCAGGTGTTTTTTTTCACTATTTTTGATGGGACTGGAAATCGGGCCCATTTGGCAACCGTTTGCCTCCTTTCACGATAAACCAGAACAAACAGAGGCAGGAGATCAAATGAGGCAACTCAATTAGGCTATCAAGGAAATTCCCAATATGTGCTACATAGGGAGGTGCATTTGGTGTAATTCGTTTCCAAATATTTGGTCTTCTATTTTTTGTGTGACCACTGAATGTAACGTCGACTTGCTTATGGTGTTACGTTATAATTCGCTGCGTATGACATACACATCGTTGAGGTTGTATTCAGAGGATATAGGGCCTACTTCACGCAAAGTAACCCAGCGACAACGCAACACATGTGCGTGTGTTTTTTTAATGGGCGTTACGTTCACAGCGTCTAGTTGCATTCAAATAGGTGACTACGTAAGGTAACTAACCCAAAGTAGCTCCGCAACCGTGCAGCAAAATAGCCCACGCGCTAAGAGACGCTAGTGGGAGTCAGAGAGGGAAGGGAGACAAAATCAGACGCATCACCGCGCGCTCGCTCTTTTCCGGGCAGGTGTCTCAGAGAGAGAGAGAGAGAGAGAGAGAGAGAGAGAGAGAGAGAGAGAGAGAGAGAGAGAGAGACAGAGAGAGAGAGAGACCTAACGGAGCGACAGAAATACGTCAGACAGACAGGGAGACGGCCAGAGAAAGGGTGGGCTCGAGATAGACATTAAAAGGGAGTTTGGCTATAAATAGACCAGACCTCAGCGCGCGGGGATTGGCGCGTGGGTTCAAGTCTGCTCGCTCGCTCGCTGCCCCCGGAAACGAATAGACACAGTTAAAGTAAAGACCCATTTAAAAAAGACCTCGATTACTGCCTACGATAAGAGGAATCGATCATTTATGTAGCCTCAAGCATTTTAGAAAGTGTTTGAGACCACATTTGATGCAACTAAACCAGTAGGCCTAGGTTATTTTTGGATTGCTGGCCTACTATTAAAGAGTTTGAATGAGCACCCACAGACATATTAGTTTTTTGTCTCCTTAAAATATAGGCTTAATAAATGAAATGTGTGTGTGTGTGTGTGTGTGTGTGTGTGTGTGTGTGTGTGTGTGTGTGTGTGTGTGTGTGTGTGTGTGTGTGTGTGTGTGATAATAAGGCGCGTTGAATTAACACAGATTGACGTCAAATCACCGCAGGGGCGCCGCCAAAAATGTGGGGCCCCATGAATGATTCAAATGTTGGGCCCCCAAAATGACAAATGATGTTATCAGCATTCTGTCTGTTCAGCTGTCCGGCCCTTGGAGACTGCAGCAGCTTTCCTCCCCTCGCGGCACCCATGAATCAACGTGAAAAGATGATTCAACCTATCAAGTGTGTGTGTGTGTGTGTGTGTGTGTGTGTGTGTGTGTGTGTGTGTGTGTGTGTGTGTAACGGAGGCTAACTAGCACAGAGTTGGCGTGGAACGTTGGTAAACCTCCCTCCGATAGCTTCATACAGTCTCGTGCCGTTGGGCCGAGAGACTAGTCCCAGCGGTATCGTACTGTGTCTCCCATTGCCGAACCGTTGTAGTTGACGAGGTCGCACGTTCGATCCCCGAGGGGGGTGAACAGGTGCAAGATGACCTCCGTCACATGTGTGCAGAGGCACATCTTGCCACCAAGCAAGGTAGGCAACCGCTTGGGGCCCCCAAGCCCCTAGATAGTGAATAACATCCCATATTTTACAACATTAGTGGTGATTTTGGTGCAAATGTTCATTCTTTTGCATTTTTGCTTGGGGCCCCACTTGGACCTAGAATCGCCTCTGTGTGTGTGTGTGTGTGTGTGTGTGTGTGTGTGTGTGTGTGTGTGTGTGTGTGTGTGTGTGTGTGTGTAAAGGTAGAAAACAAGAGAGAGAAAAGTGCCATGGCTGTCTCTTTCACATTAGGTGAATAATAACGGAGGAGGAGACGAGAGCAGCGTACCCGGCAGATACGAGGACTGTTTATTGAAGCACATCCGGTGTGTAACCCCCAAGCATGTCCCCAGTACAGTGTAACGTCCAAACAGGTCCCCAGTACAGTCTTCAGCATGCATTCAACCATTGCCTGATGGGGGCGCTATGGCGCAGCGTGCTAAGCCCCCCACACTTGGGCCTGCATGCCCATGGGGACCCCGGTTCGAGTCCGGACGGGTCATTTCCCAACCCTTCCCCATCTCTCTCCACACTCACTTCCTGTCGCACCTTCACTGTCCTATCCGAAATAAAGGCCCAAAAAGCCCATAAAAATATCTTTTTTTTAAAAATTGCCTGGCGGAAGAAACTGCTTTGGAGTCTGGTGGTGCGACTTTTCAAACTTCTCGACCGTTTGCAAGGCAGGAAATGCTCAAACGGTACTGTCATAGCAACGTTGTTATGATGTAGTTGAGTATTTTCAGCAAATAGTGAATTGGCCTGCGGGCGACCCCAGCTGCCCACACACACACATGCACATGTGACGGAGATGTTCCTGCACAGTTCATCCCCCTCTGGGCCGCGAACCTACCACCTGCTCATTTAACACTTAGAGAGTTCATTTGAGTCCATTTGGACTTAAATGAACTCTGTAAGTGTTGAATTAACACCACAACATTTACCTCGTCAAAGCTACCGCACTGTATTGAGGCTTCCGGAAGGTATATAGGTTTACCACAATCCAAGCCACACTCATGCTAGTTTGCCACCGTTACACATGCCCACAGACACACACACACACACACACACACACACACACACACACACACACACACACACACACACACACACACACACACACACACACACACACACACACACAGACACACACACACACACACACACACACACACACACAAAGAGGGGTCAGCTTTATGTTCCCACAGCCCGTTGGTCCCACAGCTCATTGGTCCCACAGCTTATTCTTGCTGCTCCATATTCTCACATTCTTTAAGAAATTATTCAAATATATGCCCTATGTTCCACAACTCAATGTTCCAACATTTCCGAGTAAACTAAGAGAACATGCCTTTCTCCCCGCCATGGGACATAGGGCCTAAATTTGAATACATTGGGCCAGCAGGTATAAGCTGTCGGACCAATGGGCTGTGGGACCAATGGGCCTAAAAATGAATGTTAAAAGTCTTAGTTATGTGGGACCAATGGTCTGTGGGAACATAGACACGCTCCCCACACAGACACCACTCACCATGAGGGGGGAGCCTGTGGAGAGGGTCTCCAGGTGCAAATACCTAAAGACCTCTGGTCACCCAAACACCTGAAGACCTCTGGTCACTACACACTCAACACCTGACAGCTGACAGTGGAATCCAGGCAGCAGCTCTACTTCCTCCGCCTACTGAGGAAGTTTGAAGGGACACTGTGTGAGAGTTTTAGTTGTTTATATCCAGAATTCATGCTGCCCATTCACTAATGTTTCATGATTACTTACCACCACCATCAAATTTTAAGTATTCACTATGACTGTAAAAATTGCACTTTTCATACATGAAAAGGGGGATCTTCTCCTTGGTCCGCCATTTTGAATTTCCAAAAATAGCCATTTTTAGCTGCAAAAATTACTGTACTTGGACCACACTTAAAAAAATGTTTATTACTTACTAAACTTTCATGTAAAGATCAAATTTGGCAATAGGCAGCCCAGTTTCAATGAGCAGCATAGTTGCAGTACCTTTTTTGACCATTTCCTGCACAGTGTCCCTTTAAGGTCTCGACTCCCATCCTGACCACCTTATTCTTCAGTGGTGGAAAGTGTGTTGGCGCCTGGCGGGCTGCATTTGGCTACGGCCTGGCTTGGAAGCTGCACAAGACGTGACCAGAAGGATCTACAGAGAGTGGTGCGCTCTGCAGTGCACTATCAAAGCCACCGTACCAGGACTCCCTTGGGTGAAGGGTCAGGGCATAGGAAATAACAGAAGGAGTTAGATCCTTTAGTGGCATGTGGCATGTGCCAGTGACATGCGGAAGTGGTATCATTGACATGCTATTATAAAACACATTTTTCCACTGACAGGTTAGGTTTAGGAATAAGTTTTGGTTTAGGCACAGTTCGGCATGTTTATAGGTTGGTGTACACACATTTTTCACTGACAGGTTAAGTATATGAATGAGTTTTGGTTTAGGCACAGTTCGATATTGACATGCAGAAGTGGCATCTGGCATTTTTCCACTGACAGGTTAGGTTTAGGAATGACTTTTGGTTTAGGCACAGTTCGGTTGGTTGACACACTTTTTTTCACTGACAGGTTAGGTTTAGGAAAAACTGCCACTGTAACCATAGTAATCAACCGTGACATGCCAACCGTGACGGCGCTTGACATGCCCGTTAACTGTTGTAATTACAGACCTAGAATACATAAATAATTAAAAATAATACTTATTATTAATAAATATGACACTTATTAATAATAATTAGTAGGCCTATAGGTCTGTGGTTAATATAAAATCAATGGACATGCCACTGCGGCACTTCCGCATGTCACTGGCACAATGCCACTAAATGATCTAACGCCCTCTCGAAAAAAAATGCAGGATGCCTTGCACTCTAACTCAGGCCTCTCCAGCCTGCTAAACTCATGTAGACGACTGCTTACCCTCCATGTGTGTACAGAAAGGCTGAAGAAGAGTTTTTAAGCTCAGGCAGTTGAACACTGCTGAACAGTGATCATTTTAATTAACCTTTTTGAGTTATTACTTATTTCTATTTATTTTAGACATACGTCTTTGGATGCCGAGCACATGGCCCCTTCATCATCTCACTACAAATAATGTCTATGTGACAAATACAAGCACTTGAGCTTCAACTTGAATACACACACACATGCACGCACGCACGCACGCACGCACGCACGCACGCACGCACGCACGCACGCACGCACGCACGCACGCACGCACGCACGCACACACGCACACACACACACACACACACACACACACAAACAGAGACAGATACACAGACATAAGCAACATGGAAGCAGGGACCACGATTACTTCATTAATGGTTCAGTTTACAGTCCCAAATTTTATATATTTTCATATCACAAATGGTCGAATAAGTAAATAAAGAAATAAATAAATAAATTAATTAATGAATAAAGAAATCCATCCATCCATTCATTCATTCATTCCAGAACACAGACACACCGTCACGTAGGCTACATAGTAGCCTACCCAAACAGGACCTCGGAGCTGATTTTAATTTTGGCCTTTGGCGTCATCTGCTGGTTGTTTGCAATATTGCAGTGGTGTATTGAGGGAAATAGAATGCACAGGAACGAGCAAATTCGTGTGTGCGTGAACAACAACATAATGTAGCCTCTCCCCCAGCCCCAATATTTTTTCTTTTATTATTCATTATTACAGTGTTAGGTTTATCTTAATTTGTTATCATTTATTTATTTATTTAATTTATATTGCGTGTGCTATGTTTTCCTAAGATTGTGTAAACGATATCCTCCACTACAGTGGACAAAAATTAATTGCCGGGTCTCAGGAGGATATGTACGTGTAACATGTGCCATATTATTTCGTAAAGCTTGAAAACTTTGAATGAAAAAAGCCCGACTTTGCAACCGGAACAAGAGCATAGAAGACGAAGTGACAACTTCCGCCTTCTCTTCTCCCCTCGACTCCAAAAATGTCGGTGTTTGGGCCTATCGTGAAAATCCATCCCGTAGTTCTTGCGTCTATTGTAGACGCTTACGAGCGGCGAAATGAAGGAGCCAGCAGAGTTATCGGAACACTGTTAGGTAAGTTTGAAAACATCACTTTTATCGAGAGAGTCAAGAAATAAACTCACCGATGTGTGTACACACGCGTCTGTCACCGGCTCCATCGGCCAACGTGCTTGTTGGCTAACCGAGCGGCTAGGTTAGCTTTTTAGCCACTATCTTAATTCAAATCCAATGGCAAAGGCTAAAATGCTAACTGTGTTGTCGTAAGGGTGCTAACAACAGCCCACTTCATTGACAACACAAGAATACACATGCTCCAAACACTGGTTCTGCTACCTTGTATTTTTGGGTAGCGGCAATTGTGTATAGCATGCAATAAGAGGATTAAGCTGACATTGACAGCAGCCACTACCGTCATTTGATTTGCGTTTAACTTAATCATGTCCACTCAAGCTTGAGCAAATTTTGGTTGGCTAGCGTTGACTATGCGACATGAATGGGGTTTCCCCCTATGACATTCTCTTCACTGTGCCCGTCATTGTGTTTTGAATGCCGTGAAATGAGCAAAGAGTCTGTAAAGATTGTATCAGAGTCAGATAGTCATGTACAACAGATTGTTTGTTGTATGTATTTGATGTGCTAGCTTTTGTTAGCATCTAGAGGGACGATACGTCAGTTTGCGACAGCTGTGTATGGAAGGTAGCTTGTCGTATTACAGCAATTTGAAGTACATAGTTTATGCATAACAGGTAGTACTAGTAGTGCATTGACACGAACTCTGTTTTGACGTGGAGCTTGTCATCAGTGCATCCCTGCTGTTGAAGGTCCTTTGAAGTGTGTAGGCAAAACTTGAGTTGTTACTTATGACTTGTGTTTGAGCTCCAGTCAGGACAGATATTAAAAGTGCAACATGATGACATTGCTCTTAGCTTACGCTTTTATGCCAAAGCAGCTTAGTTTTTTATATATATATTTCAGGGTGTTGTTTACCATTCCTAGAGCAGTGTGGGGTTGGTTGCCTTGCTGCAAAGGGACCTCCGCCGTGGGTGGTGGTGTAGGGAGAGCTAAGGGTGGAATTCAAACCTGCAGCCCCTCAGATTGAAAGACTAGCTACCTAACCACTAGGCCAAGGCTGCCACACCTTATAGTTACAAGTGGAGAAGTGAGGTAGCCTGATAAGATAGACTAAATGTGAGTATAATTTTATTTATACATTTATAATTATTTATTATATTAAAGCAAGAGGTGCCTTCAGCCAACTCCATAACATCTGGAAGTCCAAACAGTACAGCCTCAGAACAAAAGTCAGGCTCTACAACAGCAATGCCAAGGCTGTCCTGCTGTATGGCTCTGAGTGCTGGAGAGCAACAAAGCAAGACGTGCAAAAGGTTGATGTCTTCCATAACAACTGCCTCCGTAAAATCTGTATCTGTTACTCAAACGAAGAACTTAACACAAGAGGACGGGCAGCTCACATATGTCTCTTGAAATTCAAAAGCGTAGACTAATCCATCTAACATGTATACCAATACCTGTAAATGGAAATGCTGTTTGACGTTTAATATTGTACACTCCAATACGTTGTGCTTTGTGCAGTATTGCAGAATTTCAGTGTGATGTGGTGAATGTGAGGGATACATCGCTTTGAGCGCTCCAAACATACTGTTAATATAAGGAGTGTGTTATAATATGCGGCCTTGCCTCCTCCACTTGTGCTTGTCTCCTCGTCCTGCCTCCTGGCCCCTCCTCCGTGGAGAAAACGACAAAGTTTCCCAGCTGTCAGTCAAGCCACAACGACTTTTGAGGGACTGTTTTTCATTCACCATCACAATTGCAAATGAGAAAAAGACTCTACAATTGAGCTTTTTGCAAGATACTAAACTATAATGCGGTTGTCAGTGATGTCATCATGACATATTACTCCCCGGTACGAGGAGACAAGCACAAGTGGAGGAGGCAAGGTCGCATATTGTATTGTATTCTACTCCATTGTAGGATGTTAACCGGTTAACCGATAATCGACCGGATCAACTTTAACCGGTTAAAATTTTCTGCCATCGGTTAACCGGTTGTAATAATATTAATAATTATAATAATAATTTCCTCCCAAAAAAACGATAATTTTGAGATTTTAGTACGATAATTCAGCATTTTCCAACTGGCAACAATGACTGGACATGGCAGGTCCTGTCTGCGCAGCAAAAAAAAAAAGGCTTATGTGAAAAATAAAAATGAAAAAAAATCAGTGCTGTGCATATCAGGCACGCAAACGTTAGCTTATATCATTTAAGATTACCGGTTAACCACCGGTTAATGAGTCTCAGTAACCGGTTAAGATATTTTTACATTTTCGCCATCCCTAAAGTCAATGGGTTTCCTGTTTCCTTTCTCCTCCATTGTGCTGTGTCCTGCAGGCACCATCGACAAGCAGACGGTGGAGGTGACCAACTGCTTCTCTGTGCCTCACAACGAGTCCGAAGATGAGGTGAGGGGGAGGCAACGTCTGGGGAAACTTTTGTGTTTTGTGTGTGTGTGTCTCTGTGTGTTAGGTGGTTCTGGACATTCAGATTGTAAAGGTGTGTGTGTGTGTGTGTGTATTTCTATCTCTCTGTGTGTGTGTGTGTGTGTGTGTGTGTGTGTGTGTGTGTGTGTGTGTGTGTGTGTGTGTGTGTGTGTGTGTATTTCTATCTGTGAGTGTGTGTGTATTTATGTGTGTGTTTCGATCTGTGTGTGTGTAGGTGGCGGTGGACATGGAGTTTGCCAAGAACATGTACGAACTCCACAAGAAAGTCTCCCCCAGCGAAGTCATCATCGGATGGTAGGACACACACACACGCGCGCGCGCGCTCGCTCGCGCGCTCGCTCGCGCACTCACTCTTGCACTCACTCTTGCACTCACTCACTCACTCACTCACTCACTCACTCACTCACTCACTCACTCACTCACTCACTCACTCACTCACTCACTCACTCACTCACTCACTCACTCAGAGTCCTCATTGACTGGTAGGACTCTTTCTCTCTCTCTCTCTCTCTTTCCTATCCCCCCCCCCCCCCCCCCCCCCCCCCCCCACCCCCCCCTCTCTCTCTCTTTCTCTCTCCCCCCCCTCCTCTCCCTCTCTCCCTCCATTGAGAAACCTGTAAAGTTTTCACGGTTGTCCCACAATTCTCAAGTTGTTTTTTTCTTTCCTGCAGGTATGCAACAGGATTTGATTACCTTTTTTTGTAGTTCAATGGCCAAGTCTTATAATATAGCTTTCAATGGGAGAAAAGACTTCACACTAGGCTACCATTTTTGTAATAGTTCAATAGTCACGTCTTCTAGTGGGTTTCAATGGGAGAAAAGACTACAAATGGGTTGTGTTGTGTTTCCCCTGTAGGTATGCCACAGGGTTTGACATCACAGAGCACTCTGTGCTCATCCACGAGTACTACAGTCGCGAGGCCACCAACCCCATCCACCTGACCGTCAACACCGAGCTGGAGACGCGCAAGATGGTCATCAAGGCCTACGTCAGGTAAGCATTGGCATCAACAACAACACACTGCAGACAAACTGATTGGAATAAGAGATGAGTGGCAGCGTAGAGCAGTGATTCTCACACTTTTTCAGGCCAAGGACCACTTTGTCCAGGGACAAAATGTTCAGGGACCACCTGTCAACTGAATTGACAGTTGACAGATGCTAAATCGACACTGTTAATTTTGAAGCACATCACTTAGTTTTTATTCACATTTAAAAGCCTGTCTTATTGTGGTGAAAATATGACTTCAAACATGTTTGGCTTTGTAATAACGTTACAAATATAACCTTCTACTAGCTCGTTTTGGAAAAGTTTAAATCCCCCTGCGGACCACCTGAGCTCTGTCGCAGACCACCAGTGGTCCCCAGACCACACTTTGAGAATCACTGGCGTAGAGACTAGATGAGTGCGTCTCGATGAGAGGGGGGCGTAGAGACTAGATGAGAGGGGGGCGTAGAGAATAGATGAGAGGGGGGCGTAGAGAATAGATGAGGGGGGCGTAGAGACTAGATGAGAGGGGGGCGTAGAGAATAGAGGAGAGGGGGGCGTAGAGAATAGATGAGAGGGGGGCGTAGAGACTAGATGAGAGGGGGGCGTAGAGACTAGATGAGAGGGGGGCGTAGAGACTAGATGAGAGGGGGGCGTAGAGAATAGAGGAGAGGGGGGCGTAGAGAATAGAGGAGAGGGGGGCGTAGAGGATAGATGAGAGGGGGGCGTAGAGAATAGAGGAGAGGGGGGCGTAGAGGATAGATGAGAGGGGGGCGTAGAGGATAGATGAGAGGGGGGCGTAGAGGATAGATGAGAGGGGGGCGTAGAGAATAGATGAGAGGGGGGCGTAGAGGATAGATGAGAGGGGGGCGTAGAGAACAGAGGAGTCTAGATGAGAGGGGGGCGTAGAGGATAGATGAGAGGGGGGCGTAGAGGATAGATGAGAGATGAGAGGGGGGCGTAGAGAATAGATGAGAGGGGGGCGTAGAGAATAGATGAGTGTGTCTAGATCAGCGGTTCTCAAAGTGTGGTCCGCAAGCAAGCTCAGGTGGTCCTCCATGGGATTTCTATTTTTCCAAAACAAGCAAGTAGGAGGCTATATTCGTAATTAGAAAGCTAAAAATAGCTAAAGTCTGATCTTCAACCACAGTAACACAGCCTTGTAATGTCACAAGACAGTTGACAAGTGGACCCTGAACATTTTTTTGGGGGGGGACGACAAAGTGGTCCGCGATCTGAAAGTTTGAGAAACACTGGTCTAGATGAGAGGCAGGCTGATTGGAATAAGAGAATAGAGGAGGGTGTCTAGATGAGAGCAACAGGCAGGCGTAGAGAGACAGCATGGCATCTACAGTGCAGCGCCCGGAAGCCCTACGCTTAGGCTTGATGTAGTACTCTCTCTTCTGATTGGCTGTTGGTCTTCTTTTCTCTCTTCTGATTGGCTGTTGGTCTTCTCTTCTCTCTTCTGATTGGTCCAGTGCCCAGATGGGCGTGCCCGGCAAGACGGTTGGCGTGATGTTCACCCCTCTGACGGTCAAATACATCTCCTACGACACGGAACGCATCGGCAGTACGTACCTCTCTTTTAATCTCTCTGTCTCCATCTCTCTCTCTCTCTCTCTCTCTCTCGTATGAATTGTACTATATCTCTTTTAATCTATCTCTCTCTCTCTCTCTCTCTCTCTCTCTCTCTCTCTCTCTCTCTCTCTCTCTCTCTCTCTCTCTCTCCCTCTCTCTCTCTCTCGCATATGAATTGTACTATACAAATAGTTGTGATCTATCTGTCTAATATTAACTCCCACCCCGCCCTTTCTCTCTCTCATTCTCTCATTTTTCTCTCTTTCTGTCTTTATTTCTTATTTGTCTCCCCCCATCTCTCTTGACCCCCCTCCCCCCCGTCTCGTCTCGTCTCTAGTCGACCTTCTCCAGCGTACGCGGGCGTCTCCCGGTCGCTCCAACGGCCTGACCTCTGACCTCTCCCAGGTGGGCGTGGCGGCGGCGCGGACCCAGGACATGCTGGCCACCGTGCTGACCTACATCGAGGACGTGCTGGTGAGAGGCGGCCATTTTTGTAGTTCAATATCCATGTTTTATAATGCGCTTCAATGGGAGAAAAGACTACACACTGACTAGGCTACCTGAAGAGGCCATTTTTGTAGTTCAATAGCCACGTCTTATAATGGGTTTATTTCGGTGTGCGTGTGTGCATGTGTGCGTGTGTGCGTGCGTGCGTGTGTGTGTGTGTGTGTGCGTGTGTGCGTGTGTGCGTGCGTGCGTGTGTGTGTGTGTGTGTGTGTGTGTGTGTGTGTGTGTTTAGTGCAGGTCCCATCTCCCACTAGTTTGGACTGGGTCTGGAATGCCCCATAAGAGAAGTCCCATCTCCCACTAGTTTGGACTGGGTCTGGAATGCCCCATAAGAGAAGTCCCATCTCCCACTAGTTTGGACTGTGTTTGGAATGCCCTATAAGAGAAGTCCCATCTCCCACTAGTTCGGACTGGGTCTGGAATGCCCCACCACGGTCTTCAGGCCTGTTAGTCTTAATGACCTCATCATTAGGACTGTGGCATTCGAATTGAACATGTTTAAAGCGTGGCAGTGTGATTGCCTCGTTACCATCAGACCTAATCACGAGTGAGATTTCAGATCGGAACGATAGTGCAAAGCAGCATGGGATGTCCCTGACAGGCTAGCAGTGTGAGGGATGGAGGCAGACAAGGAGTGCGTTCCTATATGCGACCTTGCCTCCTCCACTTGTTTGTTTCCTCGTACCAGGAAGTAATATGTCATGATGACATCACTGACAACAGCATTATTTTTCAATATCTTGCAAAATCTCACTTGTAGAGTCTTTTTCTCATTTGCAATTGGGGTGGTAAATGAAAAACAGTCCCTCAAAAGTTGTTGTGGCTAGGCTGACAGCTGAGAAAATTAATCTTTTTCTCCACGGAGGAGGGGCCAGGAGGCGGGACGAGGAGACAAGCGCAAGTGGAGGAGGCAAGGTTGCATATTGTAACGCACTCCTTGTTTTCAATGTTGGTCTGTGTGGAGGAGGCAAGGTTGCATATTGTACCGCACTCCTTGTTTTCAATGTTGGTCTGTGTGGAGGAGGCAAGGTTGCATATTGTAACGCACTCCTTGTTTTCAATGTTGGTCTGTGTGGAGGAGGCAAGGTTGCATATTGTAACGCACTCCTTGTTTCCAATGTTGGTCTGTGTGGAGGAGGCAAGGTTGCATATTGTAACGCACTCCTTGTTTCCAATGTTGGTCTGTGTGGAGGAGGCAAGGTTGCATATTGGAACGCACTCCTTGTTTTCCAATGTTGGTCTGTGTGGAGGAGGCAAGGTTGCATATTGTAACGCACTCCTTGTTTTCAATGTTGGTCTGTGTGGAGGAGGCAAGGTTGCATATTGTAACGCACTCCTTGTTTCCAATGTTGGTCTGTGTGGAGGAGGCAAGGTTGCATATTGTAACGCACTCCTTGTTTCCAATGTTGGTCTGTGGAGGAGGCAAGGTTGCATATTGTAACGCACTCCTTGTTTTCAATGTTGGTCTGTGTGGAGGAGGCAAGGTTGCATATTGTAACGCACTCCTTGTTTTCCAATGTTGGTCTGTGGAGGAGGCAAGGTTGCATATTGTAACGCACTCCTTGTTTCCAATGTTGGTCTGTGTGGAGGAGGCAAGGTTGCATATTGTAACGCACTCCTTGTTTTCCAATGTTGGTCTGTGTGGAGGAGGCAAGGTTGCATATTGTAACGCACTCCTTGTTTTCCAATGTTGGTCTGTGTGGAGGAGGCAAGGTTGCATATTGTAACGCACTCCTTGTTTTCCAATGTTGGTCTGTGTGGAGGAGGCAAGGTTGCATATTGTAACGCACTCCTTGTTTTCCAATGTTGGTCTGTGTGGAGGAGGCAAGGTTGCATATTGTAACGCACTCCTTGTTTCCAATGTTGGTCTGTGTGCAAGTGGAGGAGGCAAGGTTGCATATTGTAACGCACTCCTTGTTTTCCAATGTTGGTCTGTGGAGGAGGCAAGGTTGCATATTGTAACGCACTCCTTGTTTCCAATGTTGGTCTGGAGGAGGCAAGGTTGCATATTGTAACGCACTCCTTGTTTCCAATGTTGGTCTGTGTGGAGGAGGCAAGGTTGCATATTGTAACGCACTCCTTGTTTTCCAATGTTGGTCTGTGGAGGAGGCAAGGTTGCATATTGTAACGCACTCCTTGTTTTCCAATGTTGGTCTGGAGGAGGCAAGGTTGCATATTGTAACGCACTCCTTGTTTTCCAATGTTGGTCTGTGTGCTTGGAGGAGGCAAGGTTGCATATTGTAACGCACTCCTTGTTTTCCAATGTTGGTCTGTGTGGAGGAGGCAAGGTTGCATATTGTAACGCACTCCTTGTTTTCCAATGTTGGTCTGTGTGGAGGAGGCAAGGTTGCATATTGTAACGCACTCCTTGTTTTCCAATGTTGGTCTGTGTGGAGGAGGCAAGGTTGCATATTGTAACGCACTCCTTGTTTTCCAATGTTGGTCTGTGTGGAGGAGGCAAGGTTGCATATTGTAACGCACTCCTTGTTTTCCAATGTTGGTCTGTGTGGAGGAGGCAAGGTTGCATATTGTAACGCACTCCTTGTTTTCCAATGTTGGTCTGTGGAGGAGGCAAGGTTGCATATTGTAACGCACTCCTTGTTTTCCAATGTTGGTCTGTGTGCTTGTGCAAGTTGCTGGCAGGGCTGTGTTTATGTCGTAGGGCTGCACGATTATGGAAAAAATCATAATCACAATTATTTTGGTAAAAATCATAATCACGATTATTAATCACGATTATTGATTTTTGCAGATTTTTTTGAAAATTATAACAAGATGAAATATAACCAAGAATGAATTACATACGGGATGAGCAAAATAAAATGAATTGTAATCATTACGTGTATGTAAAGGCAATAGCATGAAAGGCAACTAGCATGAAGTGGACAGATTTCTGACCAGAAACACCAGCCTGTCAGTATGTTCTGGCTTCAAGGACACTCTCAAAAGTAGGTCACTATTGCCACGATTAAATCACGATTAAAATCATGAGTTCGATTTCACTATTTTATCACGATTTTGATTATTTTTTGATTAATTGTGCAGCCCTAGTTGCAATGCAATTGTCTTCTAAATAAAGTGTGTGTGTGTGTGCGTTTGTGTGTGTGTGCGCGTGTGTTTGTTTGTGTGTGCGCGCGTGTGTGTGTGTGTGCGCGCGTGTGTGTGTGCGGGCGTGTGTGTGTGTTTCAGTGTTTCGTCTCACATGAGCGTGCACACACTTTTTGTTGCTGTTTTTTCCCAGTTTTCTTACACAAAAAAATGCACACACAGTTTTTTTAAGTCTCTCTCTCTCACTCACTCACTCACTCACTCACTCACTCACTCACTCACTCACTCACTCACTCACTCACTCACTCACTCACTCACTCACTCACTCACTCACACACCAGGGTCGCTGGGTTCTGATTGCACGTGTGTGTGTGTCTTTGTGCGATTGAGTGTGTGTGTGTGTGTGTGTGTGACTAGTCTGATTATATCCGTCATGTCAAAGCCAGCAAACTGGGTCACTAATTCAAAATGTGTGTGTTTGGTTAGGTGTGTGTGTGTGCATCTCGTGATTGTTCGTCTGTGTGTGTTTCTGTGCATGCGCAGACTGAGGGCTACTGTAAGGTAATTGAAGGAATAAAGTGTGTATGTGTGTGTTTGTCTACCTTGTGATTTTAAGTGTGTGTGCGTGTGCGTGTGCGTGTGTGTGTGTGTGTGTGTGTGTGTGTGTGTGTGTGTGTGTGTGTGTGTGTGTGTGTGTGTGTGTGTGTGTGTGTGTGTGTGTGTGTGTGTGTGTATGAGAAGGTCAAGGGGTGTGCACAGTGCCTAAAAATATCTCAAAGACCAAGATTTTTGTGTTGTAAAAAAACCTTTGCACATTTTTTCCCACCTTTACTATGAACTATAATCTTTGAAAAACAAATGCAATGCATTAAATTAAGGGGTGTGTATATTTATGCCACCATGTTAATGCCTTTTGTTTCTGGGGGGGGGTGTCACTTTTTTCCCCTTTTAAAGTTTTGAGTTTGTTTTTCAATTGATTTTTACATTTCATAGTTTAGAGTTAAAAAAATCTCTCGCTCTGTGTGTCTCTCGCTCGCTCTCTCTGTCTCTCTCTCTCTCTCTCTCTCTCTCTCTCTCTCTCTCCCTCTAGTCGGGTAAGGTGCAGGCTGACAACAGTGTGGGGCGTTTCCTGACTGACCTGGTGTCCAAGGTTCCCAAGATCGCCGCCGAGGACTTCGAGACCATGCTCAACTCCAACATCAACGTAAGTCATACGTGTGTGTGTGTGTGTGTGAGAGAGAGATGTTTTGGGGCATAGAACTGATGCCCTCCCGAGTGACAGATGTTTTGGGGCATGGTGATGGAATTGATGCCCTCCTGATGTTTTGGGGCATAGAACTGATGCCCTCCTGAGTGACAGATGTTTTGGGCATGGTAATGGAACTGATGCCCTCCTGAGTGACAGATGTTTTGGGGCATGGTAATGGAACTGATGCCCTCCTGATGTTTTGGGGCATGGTAATGGAACTGATGCCCTCCTAATGTTTTGGTGCATAGAACTGATGCCCTCCTGTAAAAAAAACGACCACGTGAGCATCAGTCAAGGTCAAATCCCTCTCTCTCCCACCATGTGCATGTCCTTGGCGTTCCTCCAGTCTCTCTCGTGCATCTCATTAGCAGGGGAAAAAAACAACAAAAAACAGCACAATCAAGTCGTTTTAGTGTGTGATTTGACATCTGTACCATTCTTGCCCATTAAATAGCCACCTTTACTTGATCTGCAAAAAAACACCAGCTAAAAAAACAACGGAAGTCTTTGAAGAGTTTTATTTTTTCTTTCCCAACTCGATGGCTGAATTGAGGTGTCTGTCTGCTGTGGACTTTGGTAAATGGGCCTTTAAATCCAGAATTAGCCCGTAGGTGTGTGGCGGTCCAACACGTTTCTGTTGCAGACGTGTGTGTGTGTGTGTGTGTGTGTGTGTGTGTGTGACATTTCAGTAGTAGATTGTGGAATGCACTTTCCATTAATCTCAGATTTGCACCCTCCGAAAAACATCTTAAAAGTATAACCACATCTTTTGGGATTTATTATTTTATGAATGATGTAATAACTAACTAATAACTGCATCAATCGGTATACCATTAAACATCAGTCTCCTGAAATCTTCACGTTCGAAAAGGACGATATCGATTCACAACTTTGTGGATCAATCTTTTGCCGATCATTATTGGCGCTATATTCTCATCCACATCCTGTAGCTCTCTTCCTCAGTTTCCCACTTATTTCTCACATACCATTTCATGTTTGTGTGGGCATCACATGCTGAGATATATAGGTTTTTATAACCGGTCCTAGAATTCTAGGCATAAATGGGTTAAAGTGACAGCCCAGCAATACAAAAGATCGGATCGGATCATGGATCGAATCGGATCGTAGCCTTCTGGACGCCTGAGCCCCACAAAACCGTAGTACTACAGCGCGCGCGCGTGCACATGCCTGCGTGTGTTTGTGTGTGTGTGTATCTGTGTGTGTGGTTGTGTTGTTTTGAAACTCAACTAAATTGCCATGTAGGCGAATTCTCAAGTCCAGAGGTCCAACCCCACGTGTGTGCGTGTGAGATTTCTCGAGTTCAGGGGTCCAAAACCCTCTGCTTCCTTCGCTCTCACCACGAGCATTAGAGAAAAACAGCCTCATGATGCTCAATACGACCCCTTAAAAAACAAGTCTCAAGAGTTTGTTTTACAGTTTTACATGTGACGACATTTTGTTCCAGTTTTTGGTCATTAGTGAAATCGCAGCAGAATTAGGTGATCTACAGCAAATCTCTCAGAATGCGGACTTTAAGGAGTTTTATTTGCAATTAGTGTCCTGGTTTTAGGTCATTAAAAAAAATAAATGGCCACAGTTGCTTTGGGTGAATAAACTAAGGAAGGGGGGGGGGTTTGAATTGACGTCTGTAAGACAGCTATTGGCCACTCGATTACATGTGATGGCACATTGTACCAGTTTCATTAGCGGTTGATTGGCCATTAGTGTACCAGTTTTAGGACATTAAAGGGACACTGTGGAGGAAATGGTCAAAAAGGTACTGCAACTATGCTGCTCATTGAAACTGGGCTGCCTATTGCCAAATTTGATCTTTACATGAAAGTTTTCTAAGTAATAAACAAATATTTTCTAGTATGGTCCAATTAGTCATTTCTGCAGCTAAAAATAGCTATTTTTGGAAATTCAAAATGGCGGACCATGGAGAAGATCCCCCTTTTCATGTATGAAAAGTGCAATTTTACCAGTCATAATGAAAACTTAGAATTTGATGGTGGTGGTAGGTATTCATGAAAAAGGTAACATTAGTGAATGGGCAGCATGAATTCTGGAAATAAACAACTAAAAATCTCACACAGTGTCCCTTTAAATACAGCTCTAGGCCACTTTATAATAGCATGAAAAAGTTTATTTATTTCCATAATTCCATCAATAATGTTAAACTGTCCAGGATTATAGATTCATTGCCCAGAGTTCAATGGGGTTTTGTTTCTGGTGCATTAGAATGTCCATAGCACCAAAACGTGGCATTGAAATCTACGGGGTATATTGAGGAGTGAAGTGTGAGTCACCAGGGCAACAATCAAGAACAGCTGACAGCAAAGCATCAAGGATATCCGGGCTTCCATAACTCCCTGTTTCACTGTTTCTGCCATTGACTTCAATGTTAAACGCATCATGGCAGGGATGAAGACTAGTCAGAGTCCTAACCCTAAATTGAACGTTGCATGTTACATGTTATGTAGAAAGTACCAAATTTCAACTGATTTGATAAGACCCAAATTTTGCTGAAGAAAATGTTGATTTTATCACAATATTCTAATGTGAATTCCTCAATTCAGGATTTTTTTTTTAGCTGGAAGGCCAAAATATGTGAAAATGAAGAAATGAATGATTGGAATAGTTCAAAATCTGGGCAACGAACTGGTCTCTGAATGAATGGGCGTATTGTAAAATGTTGATTTACAATTATATGATGACGGGGGACGTTTGCACCAGTTTTGCATTGATAAGTGAAATGGTAGCCAATACAGGTTGACAAAGTAGCGTGACGTACACGCTTTTGGCTTGGGTGTACACCAGACGTAGTCTGATTATCATTGACTTTCAAATCTCTTCGAGACTTGGTCTGACCAAGAGCTTAACAATTAACATTTCCCAAACGGCATTTCCCAAATGGCCTCCCTTGGTTTGCTGATGATTGTTTGCTTCCCAACAAAGTGGGAGGAGTTCCCGTATTTGCGGGAACTTAGAAAGCACAGACATCATATAGAAAGACTAGATACGCCATCGCGTATTTCAAGCTCGTCCGCACAGGTCGGCCATATTAGCGCAGCCTAAACTCTCCACAGAGCCTCCGTTACACCTGAAGTTAACTGAGGAATTGAGACGTTGAGATGCTGAAATATGTATGCTGTTATTTCGCTGAAATATTGACACGTGTATATAAATAGTATGGCTCCTTAAAACTTAAGTGCAGACTGAGGTAAAACGCGCAGGAGCGTAATATGCTTCCCACTTATTTATTTGTTGAAAAATAGAGATGGACCAAGAGCAAATACACATTTTAACCGTTGTTGTGCATTACGTTGATGGAAGGGATATATTATTAGCACTGGAAGAGAGATTACATCGCAACAATTTCATTCTAAGTGTCATGACTCATTTTGAACACAGGGTGGAGCTGTCGAACCCAAAGCACAATGTAACACTCATGGGACCGTTTAATTGTTATTTTACTCAAAATATAAAATAATACTTTGTGCATTTGTTTATGGGATCTATTTAATTACTTGAATAAGCCTACTAAACCATATTATACATGATTGTAGGCCCATGTACATTATAATGTAATGTAATATAATATAATATAACGTGAATATTAATCACTATGCAGTATCAACATAATACTTACTTTCGGAATTTTTTATACTGTATAACAAACCAAGCCTTTCGAAAATCCACGTAAATTTGAGTGAATTATGGCCATCTGAAGAGTATGGATCACCAAAAACTCACTGCAACTGGTTGAGCCAGGAGGCTGCGCTAACATGGCCGCCATGCGCGGACGTTCGACTTGCATGACGGGAATGCGGATGGTGCATCTAGTCTTCTTATATGATGTCTGTGTTAGGAAGTACTTGCATTGACTCTTGACCTGACTGGTAGCAACACTGAAGCTGTTGCGTCACTAGGGGGGCACGGCCTGGCTACACCAGATGTGCCGCCGCGTTCTGGACCATTTTCAAATTAATTTATAATTTTTCAAATTAATTTATGAAATTTATCATTAGTTGATAGTCTTATCTATCGACTTACGATTAATTGATGAGGGGCGTTTTCCCCCCGTAATCTCAATCCCGGGAAAAAATACTTAATCTAAAAATTGTAAATAAAAAACTGAGATAAAATACCACATTTAAATTAATTCCATATCAATTCTTTAATCCGAACGTTAAATATTCCCAGTATTCACACCCCTCTTCACACACACTCGTCACATGCCCATTTCACATGGGTCTCGTCAATTGAATTGTCGATTAATTGCGATGTTTTTTAATCGATTAATGCATTGATCGATTAAAGTCAATTAATCAATTAATCATTTGCATGCCTATTTAGATGATTTATCTCTTATCTTAACCTGGTCCTGCACTAGCTTCTTAGTAGAGGCACCTCATCTTTTGCATCGAACAGTGAATATGAAACAGGGGGCAGGATCAAACTGGTTAGCTTGGCCGATTAGCAAATCACCATTTTCGCATTTCCGACATCCACCTCGCTCCACTTCGGTCATGATGATTGGTGGGTGCGCAACCTTTACAGGTCTGTGATTGGGCACCTCCATGCATCCAATGCCCGTCTTCCATATACCGGTAGCTTTCCTATTAACCGTATGTCAGACAATAACGTGGCACGTAATTGGCTGAGTAAACTGTCGGCGGAAACGACTCCATCTTTGAAGCTGGAAAATTCGTTCAATTTTGGCTGAATTACTAGCCTAGCATTTTCCTTTGAAATGTCTGGATGCGGGACTTATTGACTCTCTCCAGTTCTTATACTACTTCCATGTCATGAACGGCCATGGACTGCAGATGGAAATTAGCTATATAGCTATAATCTGGCACAAGCCATCTTTTTACTTCTGTAATCAATGTGTATTGTGCATGGTCCCTGTTGAACTAAAATAAACTAAAATAAACCGAGGCTCTGTGGTCAGAGAAGTTCCTAATACAGAAATGTGCCGATATGGAAATACCTGGGGCTACTTTATAGGGAATAAACCCAAGCCAAACAAGCCACTGAATTGAAGTCTTGTAAGAGTTGTTTTTCTTTTTTTATGGCTTGATTAGTGAATTGAGGTATGTGTGTGTGTGTCTCTCTGTCTGGACCTTGTAATGCTTAAATCCAGAATTTGTGTGTGTGTGTGTGTGTGTGTGTGTGTGTGTGTGTGTGTGTGTGTGTGTGTGTGTGCATGCGTGTGTGTGTGTGTGTGTGTGTGTGTGTGTGTGTGTGTGTGTGTGCGTGCGTGTGCGTGTGTGTGCGTGTGTGCGTGTGCGTGTGTGTGCGTGTGTGTGCGTGTGTGTGTGTGTGTGTGTGTGTGTGTGTGAGAGAGATCAAGAGAGAGAGAGTGTGAGCTAGAGATCGAGAGAGTGAGTGAGTTTGTGTCTGCTTGGACCAAACTCGCTGTAAAATTTCACTCCTAAACAAACATTTTTCCACTTGAATACTTGTCTTTTTACTGAAGTGACCCAATTTCACCCAAAATACAAGCAAAAATCCGTCAGTAGCTGTAGGTGTGTGAATGTGTCCGGAATCGACACGTTTCTCGTGCGTGCGTGTGTGTTTGTGTGTGTGTACAGATATGTGTGTTTGTGCGTGCGTGTGCACCCATATGTGTATGTTAAAGAAGAGCCATTGAGGGCCGTGGACTTAAAAGCTGTGATCCAATTCTTAAACACGCATTCATTTTACAGACAAAAAAAAGTCTGAAAGACTATTGTATCATTAGTGTGCGTATGTGACACTGATGGAGAGAGGTGTGTGTGTGTGTGTGTGTGTGTGTGTGTGTGTGTGTGTGTGTGTGTGTGTGTGTGTGTGTGTGTGTGTGTGTGTGTGTGTGTGTGGCACAGGAAGGTATCGGTACAAGTACGAAAAAAAGCTCATTGGAGTCTAAAAAATAAAACTCCAAACAGCTCAGGAGTTAAAGCACATTCAGGTGAAGATGGAGGGAAAAACGTCCGAGTTGGCCAAAAAAAGTATTTGAGCCTTAATTGTTGTGAAGTGGAGTACCGTTGCCCGGTCGGGACTCGAACCCGGACCTTCATCCCATAAAAACAGCTCAACCGTGTACATTCATGCAGCAGTGCAGAATACCAAACTGTCACATGGTGTCAAACCATCGCGGGGTCAATGCGACTGCAGTGCACACGGACCTTGTAACTCCCGCAGTTGCTTATCCCCGTTGGTGCTCGTCTGCATACTGTCTCCAAGGTCACGTGCCCTTGAGCTGGTTGGTCAAGAGTTCACTGCCGTCTGTGAAGAGGCTTTGTCCCCTGAATAGTACAGTGCACCGCACTTCAACTATTGATCCACGTACTATGTAGATCAAACTGGTGGGAGCTCATCGTCTCATTTGTGGTCGACTTTAAATGCGCTGTGTTTAATACCACTAATATACCATATATACCATAAATTTGGTGAATCTGAGGAAGACCGAGAGGTCGAAACGTCATTGCCATTGAATGAATGGATAATAAAAAGAAGAAAAAATAATTTAAAGAAGAAAAAAATCCAAAGGAGTGTGCAAACCTTTTTTCAAAAAATACATAATCTTTTTGTTCAGCACCAGGGATTGTGCACAAGTAACTCTCTACAAGTGTTTAATATCACCCATGTCGTGACGACAAGTTCTCACTGAAGTCCTGTGAACTGTTTATAATGTGAACTGTTTATAATGTGAACTGTTTATAATGTGAACTGTTTATAATGTGAACTGTTTGTGTTTTTGTCTTGCAGGACCTCCTGATGGTGACCTATCTGTCCAACCTGACCCAGGCCCAGATCGCCCTCAACGAAAAGCTCGTCATCATGTGATTTGTAGTCCAATGGCCACGCCTTATAATGGGTTTGAATGGCGGAAAAGACTACAAGTGGCTACCTGGAGAGACTGTTGGCGACCGGCCATGTTGGGTCATTTGTAGTTCAATAGCATAGCCTTTGTGATGGGTTGACTGGCGGAAAAGACTACAAATGGCTAACTGAAGAGGGTTTTGGCGGTCATTTTAGATCATTTGTTGTTCAGTAGCCGCTGGTTTCAGTATGACTCCTATTGAACTATAAAAATGACCTCTTCAGTTAGCCTCAGTGTGTAGTCTCTTCTCCCATTGAAACCCATCATAAGATGTGGCCGTTGAACTATAAAGGGCTTTGGTTGTTTTTGCACCGTCAAGAACGCAGCAATTTGTCATTCTGAGGGACATTCAGCATCAATTTGTATCGTTTTTTTAATTATTATTATTTTACTGGTATGAACTATTGGCATCATTCCACTTGTAAGAAACTGCTACCTGAATGGATGCCTCTTGAGGGATCATTAAACACCAGTTATCAAGTCTATTAATTATTCTTCTCTTCCCCCCTGATGACAATATTTTTTTTATTTGTAATACCCTTGACCAAAATCTATTCTTGATCTTTTTTCCTGACATGACCCCAATCAATAAATAAAAGGTTGTTTTGAAAAATGGAATTTCAAATGAAAGTGGGTTTTTTTTTTCTACTCTCATGGTATTGAGATATGTATAGATAAGTTTCTTGTATGCAAACATTACTGTCTGCGTGTGTAACGGAGGCTAACTAGCAGATTTGGCGTGGAACATTGGTAAACCTCCCTCCGATAGCCTCATACAGTCTTGTGCCTAGTCTAAACTAGTCTCTCGGCCCAGCAGTATCGCACTGTGTCTCTTGCCGGACCGTTGTAGTTGACGAGGTCGCAGGTTCGATCCCTGAGGGGAGTGAACGGGTACAAGATGACCTCCGCTCCGTCACAGTGGTGCCGTTCGACCCGGATTGATGACCTCCGTGACACGTGCACAGCTGAAGATTCCTCTGCAAACTCTGATAGTTTGGAAACTGCTGCCACTTTCTTATTATGTGGCCCCGGGGCCCATGGAGTCATCATCTGCCCCAGAATTAAATCTACTTCTACCCCTTTTCAAATCCACTTAAAATTCATCTGCTTCAGTAGCTATTCATTATGACTGTCTTTTTTGAGTGTCCTCGAGTGTTTTGAAAGGTGCTTATGAATAACAGGGCTGTAGTACTCGAGTCCGGACTCGGCCCGGACTCGGCCCGAGTCCGGTCTCAAGTCCGTTTTTTTATGGACTTGGACTTGTCTCGGACTCGGTATTGTTTGGACTCTGACTTGTCTTGGACTCGGACAATGGTCTTGCCAAATTAGGCTTTTGGACTCGCCAGGTCTGTCATTAAGTTTTGTTTAGAACACTGGCCATCATAGATTGTAAAGTGGAGCTTGAAATCCAATAACAAACAAGTTTGTCTTCACATCCATGACATATAGGTTATCTTCTAAGGTTCACACTATTGACATTCATCCTTTTCATTGTTAAACACTGACCGACATGTGACTCGGACTTGACTTGGACTCTAATCTTTTTGGACTCGGTCTTGTCTTGGACTCGAACCTCTTTGGACTCGGACTTGTCTCGGACTTGACTAGTACTGGTCTTGGACTTGTCTTGGACTCTACAAAGGTGGACTTGACTACAGCCCTGATGAATAACATTTATTATTATTATTATTATTGTTATTATTATTAGTATCATTTTTTATGATATACAGACAGGCAAGTAGGATTGAAGTGATTTTTTTTTTTTGGTACGTCAATGACGTCAAATATAGCTATTAACAATCACCCTCTAGCAAGAATGACTCGAGTTGTCAAAATGTATGGTTTTTTTTGATAGCCCGTGTTATCCATTGACTGTGGTAATTGCCTTAGCGTAGCGTTCGTAGTCTAGCCTACATGGAATACATTTGAACAAACTTCAGGTTGGTATCTGCGCCGCGCCTATGTTTGTGTGTATTCTTTCACTTTCATATGTATCAACTTTTTCAGACAGACCACTACGTAATGAATATGTGGTAATGATACAAAGTGGCGCCGACAGGAGAGATGTCTGCTGCAGTTGCCATGGCAGCGTGTTGACGCCACGTCCTGTGCCGTCGCTGTTTCCATGGAAACACACAACATCCACGCTTCACAGCTGACTGATCAACTCGCGAGAAGGGGACAGTGAAATGCAATTCCAATAAAGAAACCCAAACTACTTCTTGTATCGTTAGAAGTGAAAGATCTTTTGTAAATATACAAGTTGGTAGTGTTAACTGTTAAACATTTTGCTCCTTTGTATGAAACATGGACGGGTTTTCCTCTTTGCAAACGCTCCAAGCCCTTACAAACTTGCTGTCAACCAAGGAGGAAGACGAGGAGGAGGAAGTTAAGGTATCCACATTAACAACGCTTTATGTATTTAAATACGTGTTTACTGTTTACCTGTTCGTTGTGGCAACTGACACATAGGCCTATGATTAGATAAGCTACAGTGCACAGTGGCTGTGCTCTGCTGTTGGCTTGACGTCCTCCAACATGACTATAGAGCTAAATAGTTGAAAGTATACGAAAGAAATTACTTTGTTATTGTTTTGCAATAATACTACTGTTAAGCTTAGTGAACACTTGTTGGCAGCTATGACTAGCATCTAATCTCACCACCAGACAAAATTCTAGCAATCCTATCTTTACTTATTTGCTCTAGCCTATTTGTCTCTGATGAGACCAAGATGAACACATTTGCTATGGTGCATGTATGGTGGTAAAAAGTAGCCTGGTAGTGGTTGTAAAAAGAGAGACATGCCTACGGAGAAAAGTGGACTATGCTTAAAATCAAGCATAGTGGGATATGATTTGGGGCTACATGAATGCCGTCAACAAAAAAAAGCTGAATTTCACCAAAACATGCATGTGAATAAGACTACAGACTAGGCTACCTGAAGAGGTATTTCTGTAGTTCAATAGCTATGTCTTTAAATGGGTTTCAATGGGAGAAAAGACTACAAATGGCTACCTGTATCTTACATATGACTGCCCTTGCTGTTGTTTTCTACAGAGTGTCCAGCCGTCAGCTAAACTGGGACCAGGCAGCATCGGGCCCCCAGCCAACCCCAACAAGCACAAAGAAAACCAGACGAAACAAGGTACATATAACGCTTTTTAAGAAAACCAGACAAAACAAGGTACCGAACGCTTTTTAAGAAAACCAGATGAAACAAGGTACCGAACGCTTTTTAAGAAAACCAGACGAAACCAGGTACCGAACGCCTTTTAAGAAAACCAGACAAAACAAGGTACCTAAAGCTTTCTATGAAAACCAGACGAAACAAGGTACAGAACGCTTTCTATGAAAACCAGACGAAACAAGGTACAGTTGAGGACGATATTATTAGCCCCCCTCCTGAAATTAGACATTTGTCTTGATGTCTCAGTAAGAATGACCATTATTATTGTTTCTGTTATTCTGGAAACAAATACACTGATGGAGATAATGTTCAATGAGTTGAATTTGGATTTTTCTATTGTTACGATGAGTTTAAACAAAAAAGGGCAAAAATGACAAGGACAAAATTATTAGCCCCCTGATCATTAATAGTCAATATGGCGGCATTTATGAACCAAAACTGACAACAGGCTCTGATAAGTTGCTACCTAGGTTGGCACATGCCCCACTAGGGATTTTGGCCCATTTCTTCACTGCAAAGTGTTCTAGCTGGTCCAAATCGCATGGATGCTGAGCATAGACATTAACCACAGACTCTCAGTGGGATTGAGGACTGGACTATGAGCGGGTGATTCCAATATCATGGTTTTAGTGTCCTTGAAGAACCTCTGAACTAATCTAAATGTATGCTTTGGGTTACAATGTTGTTGAAAGACCCAGCAATCCAGATTCAGACCCAGACTCCCTGTGTCTGAGGCTGAATAACAGACTAAACTTGATGCCCCGCCACTGTGTGTAACTGTAGAAACTGCTTGGCCTCATTAGACCAAAGAAGCATTGGACACCTGCCTAGATTATTGTTATTGACCTGGCCTCACCTGGAGTTTTTTTCCCCCACAAAGAAAGACAGTTGTTAGGGCTTGTCATCATATTGGGCTTTGGGGGCATCATCACAGAAGAACCCCTTTACTAAAGGCAGTGCATATCAGAGTGTTATTGAGCTTTGCCTGTGAACATTTGAAAGTCAAAAATGAGTTTTGAACATCTCTGCTTTCATCTGATGATATTCAATTGCACCTGCTTTGATGCATGAATTCTGCTTCTGTCGGTTGAAGAAAGGGATAGGCCTTGAATCGTTATAAGATGGTTTCCACAATTAAACATGGTGGTGGATGCATCATTCTGTGGCAGCCTCAGCCACAGGAAACCTTGTTTGGGTGTACGGCACCATAAGAACTGAAAATTATGATAGAATGTGGAAAGTGACCTTGCAAAAATCTGCTCATAGAGGGAGCTAAGATCTTCACTGGATCTTTCAATAAGATAATAACCCAAAACTTGCATCCAAAATAGTTCAAATGTTCCTCAAGGATACTAAAACCATGGTCATGGAGTGGTTCAGACCTCAATCCTTTAGATAGTATTTGAAGAGTGCTGAAATGAATGTCCATCCTTAACATCCATGCCATTTGGACCAGCTTAACTATTTGCGATGAAAAAAATGGGCCAAAATCCCTGGTAGGACATGTGCCAACATAGTTAACAACTAATCAAAGTGCCTGGTGTCAATTTTTGTTCATAAATGGCACTGTATTGACTATTAATGATAAGGGGGCTAATAATTTTGTCCTTGCCATTTTTACACTTTTTTGTTTAAACTCATTGTGAAAATGGAAAAGTCCAAATTTAACTTATTGGATACT
>NC_085872.1:53075471-53097971 GCF_034702125.1 Engraulis encrasicolus
CTCTCTCTCTCTCTCTCTGTCTCTCTCTCGTTATATCTTTCTTTCTCTCCCTATCCTTCTCTCTCTCTCTCCCTCTCCTTGCCTCCTCCCTCTCTCTCCTTGTCTCTGTAGGTATGAGGTGATATTGAGGCAGTGTGGCTACAGAGGATCCTGATTAACTCTCCCCTCTCTGTCTCTCTCTCTCCCTCTCCTTCTCTCCCTATCCCTCTCTCTCCCCCTCTCATTATTTCTTTCTTTCTCTCCCTCTCCTTCTCTCTCTCTCCTCTCTGTAGGTATGAGGTGATTTTGAGGCAGAGTGTGGCACCAGAGGATCTCTTCCTGGGCATGAGTGGTAAAGACCCCTCCTCCATGTGCTGTGAAGGCATACTGGTGAGGACACACTTCAGCATTTAGCTTGTAATGACTTGAGTCTACACCAGGGGTCCCCAACCTTTATGGGTTTAAGGGCTACCCGAGGGCTACCCGAGGGCTACCCGAGGGCTACTGAGGGCTACCCAAGGGCTACTTGTTTGTTCAAAACCCTCTGCTGATGTCTTGACATCATTCCCAAAACACACTATAATTGAATGACAATTTGCTTATAAGTTATAAAGAAATAATATCATATTTAAATTAAGAAAAACATTAACTGACTAAAATATTGTAGTTGTCACTGTTTACTAACATCCTTGGTGGGCACATTAGAAGCTCCTGGAGCTTGGAGCTTGTGGAATCGCCGACGGGCACCACATTGGTGACGCCTGGTCTACAAATATATGCTTGTATCTGAAAATATTAGACTTGGTTGTGACTTGGTCTCATCTCTGCTGTGTGGTATCATGCAAAAAAGTCTTTATTTCAGGCCAGTGCACTCCGCGTTGAGGTGCAACACCTGTGCAAGTAGTCGTTCTCTTCAACCACATTGGAAAGCAGCTTTGTCATGTGACTCGGTTTGCGCTGTTTTCCCGCCATGCCGGTGGGCTTCTGTTGCCGAACACAAATTTCTGTGGCTAAACACGAAAATGTTCTACAACTGTGCCTGACCAAAACCATGCCCTACCCTAACCTCAGGGTTCCACTGGTGCTTGAATTCCTTGAAAATGCTTGAATTTCAATTAAGTGTTTTCAAGGTTGTGAAAATGCTTGAATTGTTGGTGAAGTGCTTGAAAATGCTTGAATTTTGTGTCAAGTCAAACTCAGTAAGCCAATAATAGAAATACATTGTTCAGGTACATCAACAATCTGAGGGAGTGAGATGTCAGGTGGGATTTTCCATTTGACACCCTAAAATTGATTAAAATGCAGGAAATTGCATCTTAAACCACAAACTTTTCTGGGGGAGGACCCTCACACGCCCTTCCCGCGACCTATTAAAGGTGCTGGAAAACTGAAAATTTGGTGCGTGAAGGTGCTTGAAAAGTGCTTGAATTTGTTCATGAAAAAGGTGTGGGAACCCTGTAACCTGTCAGTAAAGCCATGTTTCTGCTCCTTTACGTTTGCCAAGAACAGCGAAACAAGGAAGGGAAATGGCGAATTTGTTACAAAATTGTCCCCAGACCAAAAACAAACGTGATGTACGGTTGACGTCGGCATGTTATCATACCTACTTTCATGATGCCATGTTGGCACTTGAGACTTGTGACATGTGACATGCACATTAGTGACTTGGTGTCATCTCTAGGCTATTATGTAGTCTTTTATTCCATGGACTCCCATCGTGTAGCCCAGTGTGTAGTCTTTTCTCCCTTTGAAACCCGTTATAAAACAAGACTATTGAACTACAAAAATGTCCTCCTCTCTGTCGTCAGGTAAAGGTAAAGCTGCCAGACACTAAGGCGAGCGAGATGGTCCTGGACATTCGAGAGAAGTTTCTGGACCTGCGGACACCAAAATTGTAAGTGTGTGTTTTTGTGTGTCTTGTGTGCATATGTGTTTGGGTGAGTGTCTGTTTCTATCAGTTACTGTAAGGGAGTGTGTGTGCGTTCTATCTCTGTCCCTCTCCTCTTTTCTTTCCATCTCTATCTCAATCACTCTCTCTCTCTCTCCTTCTCTCTCTCTCTCTATCCAACCTCTCTCCAATTAAAAATTTGAATTACTTAATTGACATGGCTTTCTTTCTGTGTATCCTCCCGTTATCCTCTCTCTCTCTCTCTCAACATACACACTAGGCTATCCAAAGAGGCCTTTTTTGTAGTTCAATAACCATGCATTGTAATGGGTTTCAATGGGAGAAAAGACTACATACTAGGCTATCCGAAGAGGCAATTTTTGTAGTTCAATAACCATGTATTATAATGGGTTTCAATGGGAGAAAAGACTACACTCTCTCCTGTTCTCCACAGTAAGCTGGGCCTCCACCTTCCCCACCCCGTCCACAAAGATGAGGGAAAGGCTCGCTTCATCACCGAGAGAGAAGAACTGGAGATCACTCTACTATTGAAAAGACCAGCGGACTATATCAACCAAGAACTGCGATAACTCATGAGCTATTCATGAACTACTCATGAACTATTCATGAACTATTCATGATATTCACTGTTAATTCATTGAGAGAGAAGCACTGGAGATCACTCTACTATTGAAAAGACCAGCGGACTATATTAACCAAGAACTGCGATAATTCATTAGCTGTTCATGAACTACTCATGAACTATTCATGATATTCACTGTTAATTCATTGAGAGAGAAGCACTGGTAATCTCACTACTATTGAAATGACCAGCCAATTATATAAACTATGATTTGCGGTGATCCATGAATTATTCTCGACTTCATAATTTTAGCCTCTCTGGGAAAATACTGGAGATCTATCTATTAATGAAAAGACCAACAGACTACATAAATCAAGAATTACGCTAAGCCTTGAGCTATTCTTGATATTCATTGTTTATTCACCATTATTTCATGAGTTGTTCATTGACTCTTAGCTACATCTCTGACAAGAAAGAACCGGAAATATTCCTTCTTTTGAAACGAATAGCAGACTTTATAATAAGCTAATTCATGAACTCTTTGTTGGGTAGTTGAGGGTGTATGGTTTTTATTACTTATATAGTGTATATGTCTTGCATGTATAATCTGGACCCTGAGTCTGTTAAATAAAGTTTATGTTTATACATATATGTATTATTCACTGTTAATTGACTATGAATTGATTGTTAATGGACGCGTTTTATGACAGAAAAACTCTTTTCGCTCTATTGGCAAAAGTCCAGAACTGGAAATCTCTACTTCTGAAACGGCCTAAACATACTTGTTGTCTGGCACAGGGGGCCATGGAGGGGGGCCTTTCTTGTAATCTGGCCCAGGGGCCCATGGAGGGGGCCCGTTCTTGTTGTCTGGCCCAGGGGCCCATGGAGGGGGGCCGTTCTTGATGTCTGGCCCAGGGGCCCATGGAGGGGGGCCCTACTTGCTGTCTGGCCCAGGGGCCCATGGAGGGGGGCCCTTCTTGTTGTGTGGTCCAGGGGCCCATGGAGGGGGGGCATTCTTGATGTCTGGCCCAGGGGATGTCTGTCTATTTATCTATCTTTCTATCTGTCTTTCTGTCTGTCTGTCTATCTATCTATCTTTATATCTATCTTTCTATCTGTCTGTCTATCTATATATCTTTCTATCTATCTATCTGTCTGTCTGTCTGTCTGTCTGTCTGTCTGTCTGTCTGTCTGTCTGTCTATCTATCTATCTATCTATCTATCTATCTATCTGTCTGTCTGTCTGTCTGTCTGTCTGTCTGTCTGTCTGTCTGTCTGTCTATCTATCTATCTATCTATCTATCTATCTATCTATCTATCTATCTATCTATCTATCTATCTATCCAGCTTACCCCATCTTATCAGCTGACTTGTGTAGGTGGAGGTCCAGGTTAGGGGTCCATTTAACCCCATTCAATGTTTAACGTCTGAAAAATGCATGAAGTACATAATTATTTTGCTTCATCTTTGATGACTTTTCCTAACTATATGAGGTCAATGTGAAAAAAGTGAAATCTCCACAAAATTGCTTTCCCTAAGTGCTGTACACGTTTTGGTTACATCTGTGTTCCTTGGAAATTATTTTAAGTTTATTAAACATAAATGGAACATCCATATTTTGCTAATACATGTTCCAATCTGTCTAGATTATGTAAAATACATGAACATAAGTTATTTAGAACAGAACATTTTGCTTTATTTAGGGCTCAATGGGTATGACGGTGGGTAAACAATAGTAACAATGGGAAAACAATATGTATGATGTAGACGAGGGCCAAAACTAATTCAAGGCAACTTTTGGGCAGTTGTGTGGTGTGTGGGCTGTGTGGAGGGGTGCTAGGACGTACCTAAAGGGCTTTTTTATGTCCCCAACAGAGTAAACAGTAAATATCTGAAGCATAAACCGGTGCAAAAGTTTTTGCTTCTACTGATTTTTTTAGACATTTAAGTGGCTGGGGTCAAAATGACCCCCAAGGATCACGGATGTTACCTAAATCTGAGGATAACAGGAGGGTTCACTTTCAACTGACAGCAGTGGTGTAGTCTACGTAGAACGCGGGTATACGGAGTATACCCACTTCTAAATTTCAGGGATTTCAGTATATCCACTTAAAATTGATTGATCCATTGTTTTGAATAGCACAAATATATACAGTATACCCACTTAAAAAAATGCTCAAATATACAGTATACCCACCATAAAAAGTAAACTACACCACTGACTGTCAGGTCATGGGTTCGAGTCCCGCGTGGTGCTCTAGCTAGCGCATGATGACCTCAGGTACAGTAGCTGAGTTAACCCTCCTGTTATCCTGGATGTAACCTAAATCTGAGGATAACAGGAGGGTTAAGTTTCAACTGGCAGGTCATGGGTTCGAGTCCCGCGTGCTGCTCTAGCGCATGATGAGCTCCGGTACAGTAGCTGAGTTGGCAACACCAGCCGGCCGGCCGGCCTCTACTGTACCACTCACTGTGCCTTGCCAACCAAGCACTTTGGATATAAATCCCAGCCAGAGAGAGGGGGGACTCTGTGTGTGTGTGTGTGTGTGTGTGTGTGTGTGTGTGTGTGTGTGTGTGTGTGTGTGTGTGTGTGTGTGTGTGTGTGTGTGTGTGTGTGTGTGTGTGTGCGCGTGCGTGCGTGTGTGTGTGTGAGAGAGAGAGAGAAAGGGAGAGAGAGAGATGGAGAGATGGAGAGACTGAGAGACTGTTTATTTCAGTCACCAGTTCACCAGGTTGAGATGAAAAGGGGATGGAGGCTGTTTGTTTTTCCTCATTCGTGGAGAGAAAGAAGGTTAGGGGTTAGAGAGAGTGTGTGTGTGTGGGGGAGAGAGAGACAGAGGTACAGGGAGAGAAAGAGAGGGGGTTACATGTGATGTGATGTGTGTGTGTGTGTGTGTGTGTGTGTGTGTGTGTGTGTGTGTGTGTGTGTGTGTGTGTGTGTGTGTGTGTGTGTGTGTGTGTGTGTGTGTGTGTGTGTGTGTGTGTGTGTGTGTGTGTGTGTGTGTGTTCCACCTTTTAGAAAAAACAAATTGTACAAAGTCTGCTTTGCCACTAAGGCTCTTTGTCATACTGCCAATACAGCACTTTGGATCTGGAGGAGAGAGAGAGAGAGATTGAGAGAGAGAGAGATGGAGAGAGAGAGAGAGAGAGAGAGAGAGAGAGAGAGAGAGAGAGAGAGAGAGAGAGAGAGAGAGAGAGATGTAGAGAGAGGTGGGGTGGGGTGGGGTGGGAGGGATGCCTGTATTCTGTTTATAATCAATGTGCTCTGTCTTGCCAATGATGAAGATAGATAGATAGATAGATAGATAGATAGATAGATAGATAGATAGATAGATAGATAGATAGATAGATAGATAGATAGATAGATAGATAGATAGATAGATAGATAGATAGATTGAGATAGATAGATTGACTGAGGTACCCTGTGCATGGCACTCTACTGTCCCCCATCCTCCTCCATGACTGAGGTACCCTGAGCATGGTACTCTACTCTCCACCATACTCTTCCATGATTGAGGTACCCTGAGCATGGTACTCTACTGTCCCCCATCCTCCTCCATGGTACTCTACTGACCCCATCCTCCTCCATGACTGAGGTACCCTGAGCATGGTACTCTACTGTCCCCCATCCTCCTCCATGACTGAGGTACCCTGAGCATGGTACTCTACTGTCCCCCATCCTCTTCCATGACTGAGATACCCTGAGCATGGTACTCTACTGTCCTCCATCCTCCTCCATGACATGACTGAGGTACTCTGAGCATGGTACTCTACTGTCCCCCATCCTCCTCCATGGTACTCTACTGTCCACCATCCTCCTCCATGGTACTCTACTGTCCACCATCCTCCTTCATGACATGACTGAGGTATCCTGAGCATGGCACTCTACTGTCCCCCATCCTCCTCCATGACTGAGGTATCCTGAGCATGGTACTCTACTGTCCCCCATCTTCCTCCATGAGGTACCCTGAGCATGGTACTCTACTGTCCCCCATCCTCTTCCATGACTGAGGCACCCTGAGCATGGTACTCTACTGTCCCCCATCCCCCATAGTACTCTACTGTCCCCCATCCTCCTCCATGGTACTCTACTGTCCCCCATCCTCCTCCATGATACTCTACTGTCCCCCATCCTCCTCCATGGTACTCTACTGTCCCCCATCCTCCTCCATGACTGAGGTACGCAGTACACTGAGAGCCTCATGTGTACATTTTGCCTAAGGCCCCCAAATGGGTAGAACTGCTCCTGGGTAACGTGACCGTCCCACTCTGCTGCTGCTGGCTACCGTCCCACTCTGCTGCTGCTGCTGGCTACCGTCCCACTCTGCTGCTGCTGCTGCTGCTGCTGCTGCTGCTGCTGCTGGCTACCGTCCCACTCTGCTGCTGCTACTCTGCTGCTGCTACTCTGCTGCTGGCTACCGTCCCACTCTGGTCCCTTTCGGACGCCATAGGGGGCTGCCCCCTTGCTCAGGTGACTAGAAAGCACGGGTTCCCAGTTGAGCTTTCACTTTTTAATTCTGGGCACACAATTTGCCTTTTGCGGGACTATTGAACTTCAAAAATGGCCTCCTCAGTTGGCCTAGTGTGTAGTCTTTTCTCCCATTGATCCCATTATAAAACACTGCAGTTGAACTACAAAACTGCTGTGCAGGATTTCCAAGACTTGCGTGCGTGTGAGACGCCAATTTGTGCCACAAAAATGCCATTTGTTGGTCAGGGTCCAGTTCATTTGTAGTCCAAACGCCATGTCTTATAATGGGTTTCAATGGGAGAAAAGACTAAAAATGGCTAATTTGTTGATCAGGGTCCTGCTTTGCACATGCAGGAAAGTGGCTGGCTGCCAAGGAGGAAGCTTTGCGTTTCACACACGTTTTACGCACAATACAGTCACGCATGCGCACACACACGCGCACACACACACACCAGTCCACCTGCCAATGACGGGTGAAGTTGGCCTTTGGCAGGTGTAATATGTCAACCCACTGGTCACCTTGACAGGTGAAAATGTTATACAGGCGCTGAATTATACGCAGCATCCAACATCAAAGATTTAAGCAAAGTGGTAATGGAAAGAGTTATTGGCATCACAATAACTGAATTTATGACCTCTGAAACAAAAGTATTGATCAGAAAATTATTTGGTAACACTTTATAATAAGTACCCCTTTTTAGGCATTACTTAAGGGTTAGTCAAGCCTTATTTTACCATTAGTTAACCCTTAGTGAATCACGAGTTAATCATTATGTAAGCATTATTTCTCATTTCCTAACTATTATCTACTACCGTTAGTAAATGATTAGTGTGTGCTGATATAACGGTTCGCTAAGCAAAGTTAAGCCTTAAATAAGCCTTATTTTAACAATAGTTAACCCTTAGTAAATCACGAGTAAGTCGTTATGTATGTGTTATTTCATCATAAGCAATGCTTATCAAGTCATTTGTTAACGTTTTGGAAAGCATGGAAAGGTTTTCACTTTAAAAGTTCCCCAGATATGCGCAAGTAGTGAGTTGTAACTTCTTGTTAATGCATAAGCAATGCCTAACAAATCATTTGTTAACGATTTGTAAAGCATGGAAAGGTTTTCACTTTAGATCAGTTCCCCAGATATACTTAAGTAATGAGTTGTAACTCCTTGATAATGCATAAGCAATGCTTAACAAGTCATTTGTTAACGTTTTGGAAAGCATGGAAAGGTTTTCACTTTAAAAGTTCCCCAGATATGCGCAAGTAGTGAGTTGTTACTTCTTGTTAATGCATAAGCAATGCCTAACAAATCATTTGTTAACGTTTTGTAAAGCATGGAAAGGTTTTCACTTTAGATCAGTTCCCCAGATATACTTAAGTAATGAGTTGTAACTCCTTGATAATGCATAAGCAATGCTTAACAAGTCATTTGTTAACATTTTGGAAAGCATGGAAAGGTTTTCACTTCAAAAGTTCCCCAGATATGCGCAAGTAGTGAGTTGTAACTTCTTGATAATGCATAAGAAATGCCTAACAAATCATTCGTTAACGTTTTGTAAAGCATGGAAAGGTTTTCACTTTAGATCAGTTCCCCAGATATACTTAAGTAATGAGTTGTAACTCCTTGATAATGCATAAGCAATGCTTAACAAGTCATTTGTTAACGTTTTGGAAAGCATGGAAAGGTTTTCACTTTAGATCAGTTCCCCAGATATACATGGGTTATACATCCTTGATGGGTTATACATCCTTGATAGTGCACAAGCAATGCTTATCAAGTCATTTGTTAATGTTTTGGAAAGTATGGATAGGTTTTCACTTAAAAAGTTCCCCAGATATGCGTTATTATTGCGTTGAAACTTCTTGGTAATGCATAAGCAATGCTTATCAAGTCATTCGTTAATGTGTTGTAAAGCCATAACAGGTTTTCACTTTAGATCAGTTCCCCAGATATACTTAAGTAATGGTTCGTAATTCCTTGATAATGCATAAGCAACGCTTAACAAGTCATTTGTTAATGTCCAGAAACATCCATGAGGGGCAGTCACATGAGCCTCAACTTAGGCCTCGGCCTACTGTTTGCCATGCTACCAGTCATCACAAACTAACCATTACAAAAGGGTTAAATAAGACTTCACTGATGCTAAAGCAAGAGTTTACAAACCGTTACCATGCATGCCTAATAGTACTTGTTAATGGTTAGGTGGTAGGAGACAACAAAGAGATAATGTTATGTAATGTGGGTTATCAGACATTTTAATGATGGTTTACTAATGCTTATCAGAAGGTTAAATCACCATAGACGAATGATTAATTAACAGTACTTAATCATTTCACAGAAATACATAATGACTGACTCGTGATTCACTAAGGGTTAACTAATGCTTAATTTTGTTTAGCGAGTAGTTACATCAGCACACACTAACCATTTACTAACGGTATTAGTTAATGGTTAAGAAATGAGAAATAACACATACATAACGACTTACTCGTGATTCACTAAGGGTTAATTAATGTTAAAAATAAGGCTTAACTAAGGTTTAACTTTGCTTAGCGAACCGTTACATCAGCACACACTGACCATTTACTAATGGTAGTAGATAATAGTTAAGAAATGAGGAATAACACATACATAACGACTAACTCGTTATTTACTAAGGGTTAACTATTGTTAAAATAAGGCTTATTTAAGGCTTAACTTTGCTTAGCAAACCGTTATATCAGCACACACTAACCATTTACTAACGGTAGTAGATAATAGTTAGGAAATGAGAAATAATGCTTACATAATTATTAACTCGTGATTCACTAAGGGTTAACTAATGGTAAAATAAGGCTTAACTAACCCTTAAGTAATGCCTAAAAAGGGGTACTTATTATAAAGTGTTACCAATTATTTTACTTGGCATTGCAATGATTGGAACGGTTGAACATGAAATGGTAAAAATTGTGATTGACTGGTAGATTTTAGAATCTACCTGCCACAGTGACTGGTGGGGAAAATTCACAAGTTCCACCCCTGGCATGCAATGGTTGGCTTTGAGGAAAGGCGTACGTCATCAGGGTTGTATTAATGTCCAGATGTGGCTGCACCTATGGGACTCCCAATTGACCAAAAAGTCAGAAATTTGCAGAATTATACAAGATACAAGATACAAGATATTTTATTTGTCATGTGTATATATATGAAACATATATATACAATGAAAAGCTTCCCTGCTCTGGGAGTCCCAAAAAATGTTAAAAAGAATGTTAAAAAAGAAAAAATGTATATTTAAAAAGTTGAAAAAATGGCAGGTTGGAGAAAGGGGAGATGTGATGAGTGGATTTCTTCCTATGTTGGTGATTTTGTATTCAACAGTCTGATACATTGAGGGAAGAAGCTGTCCCTGAGTCGGCTGGTGTGAGCACGTAAGCACCTGTATCTCCGGGCAGATGGTAGAAGGGTGAAGTGTGTGTAGCTGGGGTGGTATGGATCAGCTATGATTCGTTTGGCCCTCCTCAGACACCGCTGGTTGTAAAGATCCTGGATGTTGGGTAGATCTGATTGGATTGTCCTTTGAGCAGATTTGATGACTCGTTGGAGGTCTCTCCTATCTTGGGCAGTGGTGTTACCATACCAGGCTGTGAAATTACCAGTTAAAATGCTTTCTATTGTACAGCGATAGAAGTTGGCCAATATCCTACTCTCCATTCCATATCTGTGCAGCCGTCTCAGAAAAAACAGTCGCTGTCTAGCCGTCTTAGTGATGCAATTGATGTGATGAGTGATTATGACAAGATGTGATATTGAACATTTCAATGTTCATACTTCATACTGCTCTCCACAGTTGACAGACATGTCATCCTTAATTCCTTCCTCGTAACCATGACACTGTCAATGTAAAGTTGTTGCAAAATGTGTCACAGTCAAGAACTATAACAAACAGTTCATAGTTCATATTGTACACAAAACCTCTCTCTCTCTCTCTCTCTCTCTCTCTCTCTCACACACACACACACACACACACACACACACACACACACACACACACACACACACACACACACACACACACACACACACACACACACACACACACACGGGCAAGAAACTGCTTGTTTTTTAATAATGTACATATGTGGATATTTTCCCCCACGACCGTTACGCATGTTGGTAACCATGACGCACAACTCCTGACCAAACAGCCATACGCGCGAACACACACACACACACACACACACACACACACACACACACACACACACACACACACACACACACACACACACACACACACACACACACACACACACACACACGCTATATGAAAAACCAACAAATATGGCAGTTTTTTCACTGGCGTTCGTGGATTTTATTTTACGCGTGTTGTTAAACGGTTACGCATTACGCACGGCTCTTTGCGGCAATATTGCCATAGGCCTACATTCTAATTCCTCTGGCCTAAGCTACAGCGGCTACTGTGTGTACAAAACGCGTGTGCGGCTCTAAAACACACGCACACACAAAATCAGCCCACAGCCACGCCTGCCTCTCCATCCCGAAGGGGAGGGGGAAGAGCGAAAGAGAGAGTCGACTCCACCACTCTAGAGCTACACAGCACAGGCTGCAAAGACTAGTCACTCAACACATACACACACAGCAGCAGCAGCAGCACGCAGCTCAGCCTACAGTCACTGGAGACAGAGCATTTTTGCCGGTTAGACCTCCACTTCAACGCCATAGCCCTCCGAGCAGTGGACACCGGTGTAGAATATTGGTCTGGCAAATCTACAGGGAGAGAGAGAGAGAGAGAAACAGACTGAGAGAGGAAGAGGAGGAGAGAGAGAGTGTGTGAAGGGGTGGATGCTCTTTTTTGCGGCTATAGCATCCATCATCTATCAATCCATCCATCCTCGGCAACCAACCGGCCTTCCTGCCTGCCAGCTCCTGCACATCGCCTTGCTTTCTCCCTTCCCTAACAACCTGCGAGCATCTCTGGGGAGACGCACACCGCTCACAACTAACCAACTGGTGGATATTTTATTTTTGTGTCGTTATAGGGAGCATGGTTGGTGTGTAGTGCTGCTACGCGTTGTTGGGGGTTTTGGTTTTTTTTTTTTTTTTCAACAAAAAGGCGCAAGGTGTTTTGTGATACCCAACGAGAGACAGAGAGAGAGGGGGCGACTGATTTCATCATATTGTGAGACAGACAAAATCTCTCTGCTAAACAAACTGACTTTACGACGACAGACAAGCGACATCCAGCCATCCATCCACCCGTAGGGTTTACAAGTGCACGAATCCATCAGTCTTCTAGCTAGCCAGCTAGCTAACAACATCCACACAGGAGGAAGGCGACCCGACAAGCTAAGCTACATCCATCCACCTGCTAGCCACTTGCTGTGCTACACCGACTCTAGCGCTTCGCTGAGGCCGCCCCTGAGAGCGTCAGCCATGGCCGATGGGGAGCGTTCACCGCTGCTGTCCGCGTCAGACCTGGGAGATGTGCTGATGACATCGGGAGGAGGTGGAGGTGGACTGGCTGGACCGGCGGTTGGTGTTGGGCCTTTACCTTCCAAACCTCAAGGTAAGACTGAGCGATGTGACGAATGGAAAATGTAAGCTGTGTGTGTGTGTTTTTATTACAATTATTTGCGGGGTGTGTGTGTGTGTGTGTGTGTCAAGATTTGAGATGGTGTGATGTGGTGGTGCGCGTTTTGCATTGTCATGCGTGTGTGTGAACATTCGGCTGTGTGTGGAGTGGAGTGGTGATTTCAACCATCCTGCTATTGCGCTCCATCCCACCTGCAGCGTTGGACACAAATGGCAATCGGAAAATAAGAAACAATCAACCATTTTGTGGTCAAAAGACATAATCTGGGGAAACTACGTTCATCTAATGGTTTGGTAACCCACATTGTAGCACCTAACACCAACAAACTAAAAAGTTGAATCGTTACCAAGTCAAGAAACAATTTGTTTTTACATTTTCAAGCATGACTCTAAAATCAACATTTTTTTTAAGGCAAGGCAAGTTCAAGTTTATTTGTAGGCCTATGGCGCATTTCAGACACAGGTGCAATTCAATGTGCTTCACAAAAAAGTAAAAAGGAAGGAAATAAGAAATAATTAAAGTCAAAGAAAATCAAAACATTAAGATAAAACATCAAGTAATTAATTACACTCCACACCTGTAGCCTCAACCTTGCTGCATCACAGGCAGCTTTGAAAACACATTCTGAACGCTAGCAGGTGGTTTGGTTGAGGTATGGGGGGCTACTGTCACCCTCATGGTCTTGACACCTTGAGGCCTGGGGACTATACTACAAACCTGGTTCAGGAGTAGGCTAAAGCAGGTTAACTTAAAAGGTAAATAGTGAGACTATGCAAGAGTCCCCCCCCCCCCTCTCAAACCATCCGCTTTCTAAATTCCCAAGACTACTTTTTCTTTTGCAGTTATTATTCTTGACCTTCTTCTTTTCATATTTCTCAGGATAGGATTATTTATTATCCTACACAGCAGCTATCTTCATTTCACTGCCAATTGTGCCACCGCAGGAAAGCATGTGAGAAATAATCTCGAATCTTGAATCTTGAATCTAATAGAAGAGCCTGGAGTCCTCGTTTTCTCAGAGTGAGTCCATGCGTGCCATGCCATTCATTTCAGTGGAGCGGCCCCTAGGTCTGTATAGTGGAGGATTTTCCCTCTACTCTCCGTTGCGAAACTACGGTAGCGGAAACTATGGGCCTTGGCAGCTCCCTCTCTATTCACTTACTCCCTCCGGTTGCAGGTTTGCACTGAGATAGCAGGAAGACAGTGTTAGGTCTCGTTGTAGGTTCGAATCCCACCCTTACCTCTCCCTACACCTCCATCCATGGCTGAAGGGCCCTTGAGCAAGGCATATATCCCCACATTGCTCCAGGGACTGTAACCAATACCCTGTCAATAATTAACAAGGCACCTATCCCCACATTGCTCCAGGGACTGTAACCAATATTCTACCCTGTCAATAACTAACAAGGCACCTAACCCCACACTGCTTCAGGGGCTGTAACCAATACCCTGTCAATAACTAACAAGGCACCTAAACCCACACTGCTTCAGGGACTGTAACCAATACTCTGTCAATAACTAACAAGGCACCTAACCCCACATTGCTCCAGGGACTGTAACCAATACCCTGTCAATATCTGTAAGTTGCTTTTAACTTAATGTAATGTAATATAATGTAATGTAGAGTGAAGCCTGAAAGGATGACCATTGACCAGGGACTGCAACTAATTCCGGCACACTGTAGCCAGGGCTCTAAATGAACACCAGCCAACCGGCCAAATGCTGGTGAAAACCTCGGTCTGGCTTGTAGGACAGACCAACTTACTGGCCACTCTCTGACCCATTGGTTAGTGTATGTTTGGCTATTTAGATGAAGTCCTACTAGCCATTTTGGCTATGAAAAAAGTTAATTTAGAGCCCTGACTGTTGCATGTATCAAAGTATATGGCATGTAATGCAGGGCTTGACATTAACTTGACATTAACTTTTTTTTTTATCATGACGCTGTACGTCTAACCTCAGAAGAATAGGTGCTTAAAGCAAGAAGATGAGTGCATGGGTTTCTACATGGAAATAAAACAAACAAATAGAAACTGAGTAACGGAGTTTTTTCTTGAATTTAAATACAAACCATTGATGCATAAAGGGCAAAGTGAAGAATATACGCTATTTTGATATGTCATACATTGAATAAGCTACCTGCCAAATTGGCTAGTGACACTGAAATTGTTACCAGCCACAGCCAAGTTTTACCAGCATTTGGCCGGTTGGCAGGTGCCAGTGTCAAGCCCTGATGTAATGTATCATTATGCACCTGACCTTTAGGGTGCCTGTGGAACTGTGGTGACCCTGCACACTCGGATAAAAGACTACAAACTAGGGGACCTGAAGTGGCCATTTCTGTAGTTCAATAATCATTGGTTATAATGGGTTTCAATGGGAGAAAAGAATACAAAAGGGTTAACTTTGCAATTCCTAAGGGAAGAGAAGAGTACATATAGATGTAGCACACACAGATGTCACCAGCGCTAGTTCGAATCCGCCATCTGCCAGTCAATACTCCATTCCGGCCATTGGAGGCAGAGCACAATACAGTAACAGAATAAGTATTTGATTTTGGCTGATTTTGTTGGAATAACTTTAAAGAGTATATTTTAATTGAGTTGTATTTCATTAAAATTTTGTGGCTGTAGTTTGGCAAATGGGAGATTCAGTTCCCTCCATCGGATTATTATGGGGTTAATGTTTGGAGACAGTCTAGGCCACCTTAATGTGCTTTTTCTTGAGCCACTCCTTCGTTGCTTTAGCTGTATGTTGTGGATTACTGTCATGGCCCCTCCTCAGACCGTCTTCTACGGGAGCTCATGGGTGTGCGGTTCATCCTTGCCTGGGGGTCAAAGACGTCCAAAAAGGAATTGTCATTCAGTGTAACGGATACCTTCTGCTGACTGTAACTGTAAAAAAACATGACTCTTTCATTTTCTTTTTTTCGAAGTGAATTCATGAAAGCCTCGGCTGTCATCCATTCACTTGAAACAATTTAAAAATCATGTTTTTTTAGTTACAGTCAGCAGAAGGTACCCGTTACACTGAATGACAATTCCTTTTTGGACGTCTTTGACCCATGAGCTTTCTGCTGTGACACTGCACCCGGCAAACAAGTAGCCGCATGTGTGTGAGAACCTGCCAGTCGAGTCCTGCCCTCGCTCCAAAATACCCTCCTGCTGAGCTTTGCTAAAGCACCGGAGATAAATAAATAAATAGCTTAACTAACTTACCTCAAATCAAAACTCTTTCCCATTGAGTTGCCATTGAATTGCTGAGTCAAAATAATGTGGGCTTTGTTGTTTTGGTTTAAATGGTGCGCTGTTTGGGGGTTTTTATTCTCACACTCCCAAATCAATCAAAGTTTTTGACTGTTGTTTTCTGGCTCAGATAGGGCTCTGATCAGTGGAGTTGCAGTGCTTTGGACTTTGTTACTTTGGTTTGAATGGTGTGTTTTTTGTCGAAGGTCTTTATTCTAGCACACATTGAGCTTAATGTTGACAGGAATGCCGTTCACCACTCCAAATCAATCAAACCTTTTGACTGTTTTTCTCTGCCCCGTTTAAGACCCTGATCTGCGAAACTGCAGTGCTGTGGACTTTGTTGCTTTGGGTTGAACGCTGCGTTTTTATGCAGGCCACACGTGAAGCCTAATGTCGCCAAGAATGTCAGAATCAAACTACTAAACGGTATTCGATTGTTTTTCTGTGAAAGCACTACTGTACTCTACAGTTGCGATATTTTATTGTTATTCTGTGAAAGCGCTACTGTACTCTGTTGCGGTATTTGATTGTTTCTCTGTGAAAGCGCAACCCTAGTGATGGCCACTCCCAACACATACTGGTTGAATAGTTTTGAAGGTTTTATTCTTGGATTTACTCAAGTGCACTTAATGTCTGCCAGAATGCCGTTCTCCACTCTAAAATCGATCAAACCTTGTGATTGTAATTTTTTTCTGACTCTGGTTTCTGAAAGCAGGCCTTGACTGGTAATCTGGCATACAGGGCATTTTCCTGGTGGGCTGATCGTCATCAGGGGCTGATGTATGCTGTGTATTTTTTGTAGGGCTGGGCGGTATACCGTAAAAAAAAAACGTGATAACGGTTTCACCTGCACAAGGTTCACTTTTTGATGAGAGATATTTTTTTTTGTTTTGCTTTTATTCCAAAACTGTGATCAAAATTGAAATGGAGATTAATTTAAATTCAGGACTTTATCTGATTTTTGAATTAAATTTCAGTCTTTTCTTCAGAAACATTGAGATGTGGGGGAAAATCGCCGCTTATGAAAAAAAACGTGCAGAGAACCGTGATATCAATTTTCATCAAGAAAACCGTGATACACATTTTTTCCAGAACCGCCCTAATTTTTAGTTTGTTTTGTTTGTTTTGTTTGTTTTGTTTTTCCTGTGAGACCGGCCCGTCTGTTTAGATGGGGCGGCCCAGTGGAATATCTTTTAACCCATTGATGCCTGATGTGGCGTTGCGCAACATTGGACCTGGCGCCTGGAGCTGCATTACGCAACATTCAGGCTCATGAGATTTGAGACAACTTTATTAAAAATATCTGTTTGTTTGAGATGAATGAACACATTCTAATGAAAGATGAGGGTCTTAGCGTTTAAATGCAACTGAGTGCATATTTGTATGTGCTTCAGAAGCTGAGATATTTAAGTTTTTATAGGCTGAAGGCAACTTTTCTTAAAAAGGCTCAGGTGTTCATCACCCTTTTTTTACAGGTGCCTTAGGCGTCAATGGGTTAATATGGACTGAGATAGTCATGCCAGTATCATAGAAAAGCAGGGGGTGGGGTGGTGTGGTGGGTTGTGTGAGGGGGGGGGGTGCTCTATGGGTTGTGCCCAGAATGCCTGTTTTTCGATCCCAGCTGTGCTTGATGTCTACAGCAGATCAAACTGTTGGATTGATTGTTTCTCTGGACTCTGGTCCGGTGGCTTTGGTCTGTGATGAACGTCAGCGCTCTGGTTGAATGGTTGAGTATTGGAAGGTGTTTAATTCAGGCCACATGTGAAGCTTAATGTCGACCGGAATGCCCAAATCAAACTGTGTGATGGTTGCTCTGGACTCTGGCCTGTGAAAGTATTGGCCCACACGGTTTCTTGTCACAAGACCCTTGCATCGCTCTCTCTCTCTCTCTCTCTCTCTCTCTCTCTCTCTCTCTCTCTCTCTCTCTCTCTCTCTCTCTCTCTCTCTCTCTCTCTCTCTCTCTCTCTTTTCCACCTACTGTACACGGGCTCTGTCAGGTGACTCCATTTTTGTAGTTCCAGGGCTGTAGTTTATAATTGGCTTCAATGGGACTAAAGACTACAACCCTCTGCTCCAGGTGGACTCTGTATCTTCCCATACACGCCTTCTGTCAGATGACCTGTTCTTTTACTTGGGCCATTTCACGTGACATCAGACACTTTTGGGCCTGAACGACACAGATTTTAAGATTAAAAACCCTTTATTTTAAACCTGGTGACCAGGTCACGACCTGATGAAGACCCGGTGTGGTTGAAACCCGTTGGCGTTTTGAGATATGTACCCCAGTTTAAAATACAGGGGTTTTAATTGGGAAAATACATTCTACTCCCTGTCTCTATGCAAGAGTTGCCTAAAATATGCAACAGCCACTACGTTTTGATGAATGGACTTTGTCTTAAATGAACTTCAAGAGCACCAGCATATTGGAGTTTACTACCCAACAAAGAAGAGCGCTCAGCATCTCTCCCTCATAGCAGACACAGATTTTAATCAAACAATGTATTCATTGATTTCACCCCTTTTATTTACAACTACAAATCAAATTCACACACAGTTAAGGCAGAGCCTCTGTTATAATCTTATTGAGAGTAAAGAGTAATAGGGTCATTTCACGTGAAATCAGACACTTTGGGACCCGACCGACCCGGATTTCGATCATACTTGGTGTGCCTTTTCAGTAGCAAGGTAGCACCCCAGAACTGCATTGGTTTGAATCTGACACTAATATTAAGGGAGAAACAGACTAGGAAAGGTTCACATGTGAGGGTAGGACACTATACATTCAGCCTTGAATATATCAGTCAGTGTTAGTCACAAAAAGATGCCTGTGGTGTTGTTTGAAAGCTCTTTTCTGGCTCTACATATTACACAATCACATTGGAATACAACTACTCTCAGAATATGAATTATGATAAATTGAAAAATTAAAAATTGAATATCTAAAAAACTCATATTTTAAAATGGCCAGTTCCTTGTCCAAACGTAGCCGGCAATGTCATGAGCAGCACCTAAAATGCTGGTGTTCGGTTTGTTATTCATTTCAGAGAGAATTTGACTCACAAATATGGCATCATACAGACCACTTACTAATAATATGGTAATACCATAGTAGCATCACATGACAAAACAAAAACAAAACAAAAATGGTCAGTGTCCATGGTCCCAGGTTTCAGAAACTAAGGCAGATGTCCATTTATACATACCAAATGATGATATGTGAATGTTTGAACATTCCTTCTCTGTGTACCTGTGCCATCTTCCCTTTACCGTACTTTAAAGAGATAATCAATGGCTACACTCTCATTTTGTACTCTACCAGTGCATTTGAAGCAACAGCTGTGTCTTTTGTAGATAATGTATAAGTACGTCCCGTTGCAGTTACAGGTTCCACTACCAGAAGCACATCCTGATGATCCATGACAAGTCTATCTGGTCTGAAGGGAAAAGTGAAGGATGGAGATGGCCCATGAGGATGCAGGAAGTTCAGTTTCACCTCTCCAGTGCTCGGCATACATTCCTCAGCACATGCTAGCCACCAGTTGCCATCATATACAGCTACAACATACCCTTTGATGCTTGAAAATGTAACACATTCCTTTACTGAGCTCACTCTTTCAACTCTGCCTTCTCTGAATGCTCAAAATGGCCTAACTTCCACTGTGTCCATTGACAATGGGCAGAAGCTGTGTAGTTTTTGAGTACCTGGAATAGTTCTTGCAGATTCAAACCTTTTCAACAAGTTCTCAGCTTCATGATGGTACATATCTGTTGTGGCAAACTGGCAATGGATGTTCTTGACATTATCCTTGACAAATTCAAACAGTTGGTATGGCGTTACAATTTAATTGTCAATAGGACGTTGCAGACTTCCTGCACAATATAAGAACCTTAAAATTACAACAAATTTGTGCCACCACGAGGCAGATTTTCACATACCTGCAGAGTGGCACTTTTTTGTCACATGGCAAAGGTCCATGTGATGGCGTTGGAGGGACAGTTAAATGGCTTGCTGCACGAGCAAGTCTGCAACGTCCTATTGACAATTAAATTATAACGCCATACCAACTGTTTGAATTTGTCAAGGATAATGTCAAGAACATGCATTGCCAGTTTGCCACAACAGAGATGTACCATCATGAAGCTGAGAACCTGTTGAAAAGGTTTGAATCTGCAAGAACTATTCCAGGTACTCAAAAACTACACAGCTTCTGCCCATTGTCAATGGACACAGTGGAAGTTAGGCCATTTTGAGCATTCAGAGAAGGCAGAGTTGAAAGAGTGAGCTCAGTAAAGGAATGTGTTACATTTTCAAGCATCAAAGGGTATGTTGTAGCTGTATATGATGGCAACTGGTGGCTAGCATGTGCTGAGGAATGTATGCCGAGCACTGGAGAGGTGAAACTGAACTTCCTGCATCCTCGTGGGCCATCTCCATCCTTCACTTTTCCCTTCAGACCAGATAGACTGTCATGGATCATCAGGATGTGCTTCTGGTAGTGGAACCTGTAACTGCAACGGGACGTACTTATACATTACCTACAAAAGACACAGCTGCTGCTTCAAATGCACTGGTAGAGTACAGAATGAGAGTGTAGCCATTGATTATCTCTTTAAAGTACGGTAAAGGGAAGATGGCACAGGTACACAGAGAAGGAATGTTCAAACATTCACATATCATCATTTGGTGTGTATAAATGGACATCCGCCTTAGTTTCTGAAACCTGGGACCATGGACACTGACCATTTTTGTTTTGTTTTTGTTTTGTCATGTGATGCTACTATGGTATTACCATATTATTAGTAAGTGGTCTGTATGATGCCATATTTGTGAGTCAAATTCTCTCTGAAATGAATAACAAACCGAACACCAGCATTTTAGGTGCTGCTCATGACATTGCCGGCTACGTTTGGACAAGGAACTGGCCATTTTAAAATATGAGTTTTTTAGATATTCAATTTTTAATTTTTCAATTTATCATAATTCATATTCTGAGAGTAGTTGTATTCCAATGTGATTGTGTAATATGTAGAGCCAGAAAATAGCTTTCAAACAATACCACAGGCATCTTTTTGTGACTAACACTGACTGATATATTCAAGGCTGAATGTATAGTGTCCTACCCTCACATGTGAACCTTTCCTAGTCTGTTTCTCCCTTAATATTAGTGTCAGATTCAAACCAATGCAGTTCTGGGGTGCTACCTTGCTACTGAAAAGGCACACCAAGTATGATCGAAATCCGGGTCGGTCGGGTCCCAAAGTGTCTGATTTCACGTGAAATGACCCAATAGGCCCGCCGACTGGTTCATATGCAGTGAGAGGTCAGAGCCGTTCACACATTTAAATGCCTCTCTCTCTCTGAAGTGGCTTCTGATTAGGGCTGGGTAAAATAATCGATTCAATCGATAATCGATCGATTTCATTTAAAATTAACAAAATCGATTCACAGGGCACAAAATCGTTTTGTTTTTTTTGTTTTTTTTTGTTTTTGTTCTTTTTGTTTAATTTAAGTCTATGGAAAATACCCAGTAGGTATTAGTCAATTAGGCCTAGGCCTACTTATTACAAATTAGCAATCTGTTAACACTGTCAAGCCACAGCCCTTTGACATTTTTATATAAAAATAGGCAACAGCATCTTTTGGGGGAAATCCTGGCACCAAGAAGGGAACGGATTGAATCGATTCGGAATGAATCGAATCGAATCGAATCAAATCGTGATTAGTCGATTCAAAGCCCTGAGAGTCGAAATCGAATCGATACAGGAGCATGGCTGCGATACTCTACTTCTGACAGCTCCACGTTTGCCATTGGTGATGAATCTGCTAATAGTCCCTCCGAGACGCTGTAGTGATGATGCACATTATGGCGGAACACTCTGGGTGACACAATCCCTGGTTTAGTGGATTGCTCTCTTGTGCATTGTACCTGTATTGTATATTTAGGCTGACCTGTGGTGATCGTGATTCAAGATTTCACATCATCATATTGCACACCCCTATTCCATCCAAATGTGGTGATCGTGATTCAAGATTTAATGTCAAGAGGCATTCCCCATGTACAAATAAATAAATACAGCTCCAGGCCTTTTTATTAGAATAGCATGAAAAAGTTGATTTATTTCCATAATTCCATCAATAATGTTAAACTGTCATGGATTGTAGATTCATGGCCCAGTTTTTTAACTATTCCAATCATTATTTTTTTTCTTTTTATATACGTTGGCCTTCCAGCTCAAAAAAACCATGAATTGGGGAATTCGCATTATTAGAATATTGTTATAAAATCAAATTTTTTTCATCAAAATTCGGGTCACATTAAATCAGTTGAAATTTGGTAATGTCAGTGTGAGGTTTTGGTTTTGGTTCCGACTGGTCCAAGTCTACGCTCAGAGCCCCAGAGGGTCCGGGTTCGAATCCCGCCAGGGCTGTTTTGGTTCAAGTTCCAGTTAGTAGGTAATAGATTGCACTCAGTCTTTTCGTCTTTTTGTTTTATTCGTGCATTACAAGGTCAGACCTGAAAAAGAAAAATGGAGAAGAAGAACCTGAGTGGGGTCTACTCCCTACTTACAGTCCCAAGAAAAAGTTTGTACACCCTTTGAAATTTCTTACCTTTCTGTCAAAATTGGTCATAAAACATGGTCTGATCTTCCCGGAAATCACAAGAAGGAACAACCAGAGTCTGCTTTAACTAATTCAACCCAAACATTTAAATAAGTTTTCATATTTTCATTGGCCATA
>NC_085872.1:53102971-53132971 GCF_034702125.1 Engraulis encrasicolus
CAATCTCCGTGTGTTTATCATCAGTTTCTTCAACTTTGCACTTAAAAGTTCCGCTAAACTGTGTCAGATATGTCCCTGTGTTCCCTTCCTGTGTTCCCTTCCTACCAATATCCCGAACCCTGTGTTCCCTTCCTACCAATATCCCGAACCCTAGTCTTCAGGTAGTTTGTAGTCTTTCATCCCATTGAAAACCATAATAAGACGTGGCTATTGAACTACAAAAAGGGCCTCCTTAGGTAGCCTAGTGTGTAGTCTTTTATCCCATTGAAGCCCATTATAAGACGTGGCTATTGAACTACAAAAAGGGCCTCCTTAGGTAGCCTAGTGTGTAGTCTTTCATCCCATTGAAAACCATAATAAGACGTGGCTACAGAACTCGAGCAACCTGCATTAGTTCTTTTTTTTTTTTTTTTTTTTTTTTTTGGGGGGGCTTTTCAGCCTTTATTGGTTTTTGTGAGACAGGATAGTGGAGGAGAGACAGGAAGTGAGCTGGGAGAGAGAGATGGGGAAGGACCGGCAAAGGACCCGGACCGGGAATCGAACCCGGGTCGGCCAAGTGGTAAACGTGTGCCATATCAGCCACGGTAGGGCAACCTGCAGACCACGTTGTCAACGCTCCCTTTTGTCTATTGGCCGACCTAACCCCTACAGCTGTCCACGAATCAGCTGCGCTTTGGTTAATCCAGAATTCATGCTGCCCATTCACTAATCTTACCTTTTTCATGAATATTTACCACCACCATCAAATTCTAAGTATTCATTAGGACTGGAAAAAATGCATTTTTCATACATAAAAAGGGGGATCTTCTCCATGGTCCGCCATTTTGAATTTCCGGAAATAGTCATTTTTAGCTGCAAAAATGACTCTACTTGGGCCATACTAGAAAACTTTAGTTTATTACTTAGTAAACGTTCATGAAAAGATCAAATTTGGCAATAGGCAGCCCAGTTTCAATGAGCAGCAAAGTTGCAGTCCCTTTTTTGACCATTTCCTGCACAGTGTACCTTTTAAACTACCGAATTTGTTTTCCTGTCATTGCTTTTTGCTGTTTGATTTGCTCCCACCACCTCCCTTGCTCCACCTGACTAATCATTGCCAAACGATGTCATCCTGTTGTCATTGTTGCTTGCTCTGTTCTAAGGGGTATGTTGCCTTTCCAGCTAAATGGAAGGCACTCCACCTGAGAATGCTGCTGTTCCCTGTCTTGGCTTCCATGGAGCTCATGGAGAAGCCGGGGAGCTTCCTCTGAACAGAGCCATACCGCCAAACACAAAATGTGCATTCAGAAATAAAGCTTCCAAAATGCATCTCTCTTCCTCGTCTCAGTTTTGACTAGAGTGGATCTGACGGAACCACAAACATGGCCTCTTCATGTAGCCTTGTGTGTAGTCTTTTCTCCCATTGAAACCCATTATAAGCCCTGGCTATTGAACTACAAAAATGGCCACTTCAGGTAGGTCTCAATGGTACAATCAGGAATAAATGACAATTTAGAAACGGTACAAATGTGCCAGTGGCCACTTTCACAACACATGACTGATGGATCAAGTTCAGTCATGTGATTTACAGAGTATTTGGCACACTTTTAAACGACTTGTAAGTCTAAATAAAAAATCCACAGGGCAGAAACTGTGTCAGATGTTTTCAAAAGCTCAAAGACTGCTAGTGTGTGTGTGTGTGTGTGTGTGTGTGTGTGTGTGTGTGTGTGTGTGTGTGTGTGTGTGTGTGTGTGTGTGTGTGTGTGTGTGTGTGTGTGTGTGTGTGTGTGTGTGTGTGTGTGTGTGTGTGTGTATGTGTGTGTGTGTGTGTGCCAAAGGTACATGAGGGCACAAGGTGCTCCAGTCTTGTGATTACAAGATTTTTGTTTGAATTCCCTCAAGTTGTCACATTGTCACGAGAGTGAGACCAAACTCCATTTAAAGTAGCCTGATAAACCAGCCTAAATGTGAGAACTACAAAAATGGCCTCTTCAGGTAGCCTGATGAACCAGCCTTAATGTGAGACCGGAGTAATTTAGTCCCGATGAACGATTGTTGATGAGAACAACCTGTTGTTTTTTTCAAACCTACCGGCACGCTGACTAATCTTAGATCTTTGCCGTTGATGTGCTTTCCCAACGGTGTTGCGAGGTTCGTCGTCACTCCCTCAAAACCCCGCCCGTTTGGATTCAAAACAAATCGCTGCGTTGTGATTGGTTTTGCCTGACTCAGGGCACAGCGTTCAAACGTTCTCAGATCCGAGGCCAGACCCACTCGCTAGCTGAAAAACTTTGCCGTCCAGCGGGTGGCGCTGGTTTACATTTAAAGCATAAGTGCACTAATTTTGAACTTGAGATGTAAAATCATGAAGGCAATCCTGCTACAGAATAAACGCAAACAAAGAAAAAAAGGAACTCTTTGAATGTGTACAATCTCCATCTTCAACTGAATGTAGTCTTTGCGAGGCCGTAGTTCTAAATACAGGCTTTAATAATGTGTGTGTATCTGTGTAAAGACTCCATCTCCCATGTTGCATTGCAGGTTTCTCTTCCTTCCCGAGTGTTCCGCAGTCTTCGGTGCTCCTCGGTGAAGACCCGCCCCCTTACTCACCACTGACATCGCCAGAGAGCGGCAGGTACTTCACACACACACACACACACAAACACAAACACACACACACACACACACACACACACACACACACACACACACACACACACACACACACACACACACACACATTCAAGACACACACACACATACAGACACGCACACATTCAAATGGACATATGGACACACCCATCTGTGTGGACACCCAATTAGAACACACACATGTGAAAACAGACAGAAAAACACATATTATTACATGATTACATGCACACATTATAACATTACATTGCATTTGGCAGACACTTTATAACCAACGCCACTTTCAAAAGAGGACATAATCATAGCCAACATCACTAGCAGACTAGCAGACACACACACACACACACACACACACACACACACACACACACACACACACACACACACACACACACACACACACACACACACACACACACACACACACACACACAGAGTTATTCGCACAAGATACATTCACAATATGACAAGCGCACATACATGCACACAAACATCCAACATACATAAGCCTTCGAGGATGCCATATTGCTTACTGTGCTGACGAGAAGGAGACTTAGCTTTCGAGTGAAGCTGTTCATTTCCTATCCTGCCTTAAGAGTGATACTGTCCCATTTTTGTAAATAAGCTTATTTTACACCTCCCCTTGAACTAAATGATAGGGTTCTACTGTTCTCCTGTACTTCCATCCATTTTCTAGTTATAGCAGTGCACATTTTACCTCCAAGCTAACAGTTAACATTGAGTCCTATGAGACCAGTTAGCCACGAGCTGGTCTCATAGGACTCAATGTTAACTGCTAGTATGGAGGTACAATTTGCACTGCCATACCCAGAGAACGGTTGAAAGTACAGGAGAACGGTAAAACCCTATTATTTAACTCAAGGGGAGGTGTAAAATAAGCTTATTTCCAGAAATTGGACAGTGTCACTTTAAAGTGCATTAGTGTTTAAAACCCGCTGATAGCTGTCCAGCATTAATGTGTCCAGCTGGCCAGCCAGGTTCCAACATGAAACCTTTAGCCTGGCAACAGAAGGTTCAGATAGCTCTCCAGCCTTTACATTGCATTGGTGTGTAAGAAGTTTAGTCTGGCCAAGATAGCTCTTTAAGATCGTTTAGTCTGGCCAAGAGAGCTCTTTAAGATCGTTTAGTCTGGCCAAGATAGCTCTTTAAGATCGTTTAGTCTGGCCAAGAGAGCTCTTTAAGATCGTTTAGTCTGGCCAAGATAGCTCGTTAATATTGTTTAGTCTGGCCAAGATAGCTCGTTAAGATCGTTTAGTCTGGCCAAGATAGCTCGTTAAGATCGTTTAGTCTGGCCAAGATAGCTCGTTAAGATCGTTTAGTCTGGCCAAGATAGCTCGTTAAGATCGTTTAGTCTGGCCAAGATAGCTCGTTAAGATCGTTTAGTCTGGCCAAGATAGCTCTTTAAGATCGAGCGAGGACCTGTACAGCTGGCCAAGATGGTGGCATGAATGACAGTCTGGCCCATAGAGGTAGAAAATAACACTAGAGAGGACACAGCAATTTGCGACAGCACTGGAAAATGGCAGCTGGAGCTTCCCAACTTCCGTAGGTAGTGTAGGTACTTTCAGGCAATGCAAGTCAATGGAGAACACGCCCACCCCTGTCAATTTTTTGACTAAAACTGTGTGAATATGAAGTAACACATTAATCAAAGACCAGATTTGAAATGTCAGGCTAAATATCTACTTAAATCATATGAGTCGATAAAATACATTTAAAAATCAAATAATATCTTTTATGAACATAGCTAGCAACACACTTCAACTATTGTCCTTGTATAGTGTGTTGATGGACATTTTCACATGATTAAGCCATTTTTGACAGAGGTGAGCCTCGTTCTCCGTTAATTTCCAGTTCTCTGATCTACCTACAGATAATGGCCGATACAGATTGCCGTAAAAGGGGGGGCGGGGTCCTCTCTAGTGTTATTTTCTACCTCTATGGTCTGGCCCCGCGCGTTTCAGAGAGCTGAGAGCAGTGGGTGGGCCCAGAATTGTCTTCTTGGAGGTTGGGGGTGTTCACAATGCACATCCACAAAACGATCATCCAGGTGCCGGACAAAACCGGTAGACAGTGTAAGGAAGGGTCCCTCCTAGCCTCGCGACGCCATCCTATGTGCTCCACCCAAAGATTTTGGCTCCGCACATCGTCGGGCAAAAGCCTCGAGCTCGGTCCTCTCAGTGTTTAGCCAATCAGCAAACAGTTGAAAGTGATGACTCGGAACTCACCCGCGAGCTCCGTTACTGATTGGTTAAGGTAACTATATTAACACTTTTGTTTTGTTATTTGTTTGCTTTTGCGACGCTATATCGTAACACAGACATGCTAATAAAGCACAATATGGGTTTTAATGCGAGTTTGGAACTCCAATTAATTTAAATGATAGAGTAAGATCAGACCATCTCCCACCTTCCACACGGATTCCTCATGGCTTTTGCCAGACTGATTGACGGAGTCAACTGTCGGCTTTTCGCCCAGGCTAGTACCCTCCCAGTGCTGGATCGAGACGTTGCCGTTTATATTATGAAATGAAGAATAAATAATAAATAATAAACAATAAATGAAATAAAGTTTATGTTTTTGGAGCTCGTACCAAAATTGTCTCTGCCACCGCTGGCCAATCAGATCCAAGATCCACTCAGACTTACCAGCCGCCGCACCGTTTTGATTTTCCAGTGTATGCCGCGGCCATTGAACTACATAAATTACCTCTTCAGTTAGTCTAGTGTGTATTCTATTCTCCTGTTTAAACCTGTTGTACCCATTGCCCGCCAACAGACTCTTCATCCCAATTGTAGTATTTTTCTCCCATTGAAACCCTCTGTACGACATGGCTAGTGAACTACAAATATGACCTCTTCAGGTAGCCTAGTGTGTAGTCTTTTCTCCCATTGACACCCATTATAAGACATGGCTATTGAACTACAAAAATGACCTCTTCAGGTAGCCTAATGTGTAGTCTTTTCTCCTGTTGAAACCCATTGTAAGAGACGGCTATTGAACTACAAAAATGGCCTACAATGGTGCAGCACCAAACTACTCACCAGGCAACTATGGGGTCCATTTTAAACTAACACCTTCTCCTTCTCTCCTCTTGATTGTGGGTCATTTAAAGTGATACTGTACCATTTCTGGAAATCCGGTTATTTTATTTGTATCCCCTTGAGTTAAATGATTGAGTTACAGGGCAGCTTTGGTCAATTGGTTAAGGAGATGGACTTTAGATCAAAGGGTTGCCGGTTCGGATCCCACCCTTCCACTCCCTATCTCACTCCATGGCTGAGGTACTCTTGAGCAAGGCTCCTAACCCCACACTGCTCCAGGGACTGTAACCTATACCCTGTACCAAGGCACCTAACCCCACACTGCTCCAGGGACTGTAACCAATACCCTGTACCAAGGCTCCTAACCCCACACTGCTCCAGGGACTTGTAACCAATACCCTGTACCAAGGCTCCTAACCCCACACTGCTCCAGGGACTGTATCCAATACCCTGCACTTAATATAGCTGTAAGTCACCTTGGAGGAAATTGTCAGCTGAATGTAATGTAATGTGTTAGCTTTCAACGCGAATTCTACCTCCAGGCTAGCAATTGTTAGCGGCCAGCTGGACCCATAAGATGCTACAATAATTGCTATCTTGGTGCTGAAAGTAACTTCATACCAAGAAAACGGCTGCAGGAACAGAAGAAAACTCAATTTTGTATCTGAAGGGGAGGTATGAAATAAATAACTAATAAAACAAGCTTATTTACAGAAATGGTGCAGTATCAGCAAATAGTGTCTATTACAGTGAGATACTTCAGGCTCGTTATTTTGCGGTATCCATGTGATTTCGGGTGAACGCCCCTTTAGGAGATCTGCGGTTAGGAGACCTTTGGAGACTTACGGTTGAGATAAATAAATGTAGATGGCGGAAGCGCACATGATATGCCAAGCCACCATCAAACGCCACAGAAAGAGAAGAAGGAAGGAACAACCTTTGGGAGACTGACCTTGAGCGCACTACTTTTCATTGAAGTGGCGGAGTTCGACTTCTCTTACTCTAATAGATGGCCTTTGGTATCGGTTTAAGTATCCCTGCTGTCGGCCTAAGCAGAGCAACTTTTAGAGGCACCCCCCCCCCCCCCCCCATTGTAGACTTCCATCCCATTGAAAGCCATAATAAGACGCAATAATGGCCTCTTCAGGTAACCTAGTGTGTAGTCTTCTCTCCCATTGAAACCCATTATAAGACGTGGCTATTGAACTACAAAAATGGCCTCTTCAGGTAGCCTAGTGTGTAGTAATTATTTTTGTCTTGTCTTATTTTATTAAGACGCGGCACCTTTCACGACTTCTTAACTGAATCCTTGTGAGTACTAAATCCGATTTGTATTTCTTCTCTCTTAACCCTGCGGTTCCCAACCTGGGGGTCACACAGAAAAACCCTTCAATATGTGCTTTCTTATGTTATTTAGGCCTAACCATGTGATAAATTGGTTTTGTAACAAAATTGACTTTAACTTTGTATGTGAATTTTAAATTAAATTCTTGCCATATAAAGAGACAATAACATGTTTCTGTTGGGAATTTTGGCAGTAGGGGTTGCAGAAAAAAAAAAGATTTTGGCTCCTAAAGGGAGTTCCAGCAGAGATAAGTTTGGGACCCGCTTTGCTAATCCTAGGGGTGGGACAATAGCCAATGATTTATAGAAAAAAAAACTAATTGAGGAAATGATCTTAGTGATTAAGTATTCGAGTTCAACATGGCATTTCATCTATACATACTGAAATCACTCATTAAAATTTCAGTTCAACTTCATGCGCCTGAGACAACAACATTTCAACTAATAGGCTAAAGCTTAAACATCGTCCATGAGATTTTTCTGTTAGAAAAAAAAGAAGCGTTGCGTTTTAGGGAAATGTGATGTACTTCATTTAATCAATTAGATTAATATTTCAATGAAATCCCACCCCTACTTCACAGACATAACATTCCCCTCAGAACCAGTGTTGCCAGAGGTACGATAATTATCGTATATGTACCTTAATTTTGTCCATTTTGTTCTCTGTATGATCAAGAAAAATATGATGTACGATCATTTCAGAGTTGTTATTCAGTTCATTCGGGTCTTGTACGATAATTTCCCCCCAAAAGCCCTCAAAAACGATAATTTTATGGTTTGGGTTTCGATAATTCAGCATTTTCCATCAGGCAACACTGCCCAGAACTTATTGGAGGATGAATAGCTGGATACATGCATTTCATTTGATTAAAGGGACACTGTGCAGGAAATGGTCAAAAAAGGTACTGCAACTATGCTGCTCATTGAAACGGGGTTGCCTATTGCCAAATTTGATCTTTACATGAACGTTACTAAGTAATAAACAAATGGTCCAAGTACAGTCATTTTTGCAGCTAAAAATTTCTATTTTTGGAAATTCAAAATGGCGGACCATGGAGAAGATCCCCCTTTTCATGTATGGAAAGTGCAATTTTTTCCAGTCATAATGAATACTTAGAATTTGATGCTGGTGGTAAGTATTCATGGAAAAAAGTAACAGTAGTGAATGGGCAGCATGAATTCTGGAAATAAACAACTAAAAATCTCACACAGTGTCCCTTTAAACATTTTAATCAACTCCCACACCTAGATCTTTTGTTTGTATTGCGATATGATGGCATTTGTTTTTCGTTTTTTTGTTCAGTATAAAAAAAACTGAAAACAGATTTGGTGTTGCAAGAGACAGCAGGCGTTGAAAGAGCTAATAGAGCACCGCTTGGAAAGCACAGATCAGGGGCGACGAACGCACGTGGCAAAAGATTTAACCTGAAGCGTTCGATCAGGGACAGCGACCAACCGAAGCTCGTGTTTAGAAAAATGTAAACATTCCATTGGCTGCTACCTGCCACCGCAGAACTCATAATATATATATTTAGCCAAATTTCATCTTTTCTTTTAACTATTTTGACGCCTTCGGCGCTGGAAGTGCTTTTGCAGGTTTTTGGCGCTTCTGCCGCTTGCTGTTCCGTACCAAGTCAGTTATGCCGTGTCCAGACCAAGAGCGAACTATGCTGCCTGGTAGCGTGGGTAGCAGAAGAAGTTTCGCCTTGAATTCGCTGTATTCGCTCGAGACGCAGCATTGACATGTTTGATTCAGCTAATCACATAACGGCTCTGGCTTGACAGCCTGGGACATTCGGAGATATGAACGTCCCGATTGGTTTTCGCCGAACAGCGTCAGAGCGAATTCGCCTGCGATTAGATTTAGTTTAATCGTCAAAATTCGCTCTGGTCGCGCAAGAAGCTTCGCTCCGGGCGAATTCGCTTTGGTAGCGCAGGTCGCGTGCCCTCCATAGAGAAATAATGACTTCCGTCGCTTCATTCGCTCCGTTCGCTCTTGGTCTGTACACGGCATTACTCCCGCGGCTTTCAACTCCTGCTGTCTGTTACCACAGTACGTTCCGAATTGGCGAAATACCTGATTGGCTCTTGGCCTTCTTTTCTTTCTCCCGATTGGCTCTTGGCCTTCTTTTCTTTCTCCTGATTGGCTCTTGGCCTTCTTTTCTTTCTCCTGATTGGCTCTTGGCCAAATTCTTTCCTAAATAAACTACAGATCAACCTTAACAATCCTTAAACCTAACCTGTTTGTAAATATATTATTTTTAAATATATTTTTTGATGAGTGTGGCAATGCACTTCCATGGAGTCATCACAGAATTTCGTACCAATCTGACAAACTGCCACCTATGTGTTTTTTAATTTTTGTAACCACTGATTTTTCCTGTTAATTGCACATTATTTGACGTTATTTCTGCTAGTTGACGTGTGAACTTTTGGTCTTTTCGTCATTCGTTGGCAGCAGGCAGCCATATGAAGTCCAATGCCCACGCTTCATACTGGGTTTCAATGGGAGAGAACGCCACACACAATGCTAACTGTTGAGGCCATTTTTGTAGTTCAGCGGCCACATCTTATAATGGGTTTCAATGGTAGGAAAGACTGCAGATGACGAACTGAAAAAGTTGTCAGCCATTGTGGTCCCTTCAGTTAACCATTTGTTGTCTTTTCTCCCATTTATACCCATTACAAGCCACAGCTATTGAACTACAAAAATACCCTCTTGAGGTATCCTAGTGTGTAGTCTTTTCTCCCATTAAAATCCATTATAAAACAAGGCTATTGAACTACAAAAATGGCGTCTTCTGGTAGCCTAATATTTTACTGGAGTTCAGCATCTGGATCACATGTCCAAATCGATAGTGCATTGAAAGAAAGGCGGCGTTTTCAACAAAAAAGTGAAATAGCATTAATTTGTTTGTTTTTGGTCTTCTGGGTCAATAAAAAGGATTTTTTGTTTGTCTTCATTTTGTAATTTTGTTTAAAGACGGAGCACGCTGCATGGTTTTCTATATGAATCTCTGTGAGTATTTAACTAATTGCCTCAAACAAAATGGCCTCTTCGGGTAGCCTAGTGTGTAGTCTTTTCTCCTATTAAAACCCATTATGAGATGTGTCTCTTGAACTACATAAATGCAAACATCTTTTCTGTATGAATCGCTGAGTATTTTAAATAGTTTATATAATTGTTTTTGTAAAATGCTGCAAAATTGCACTGTAAAAAGTGAAATCTTGGCAAACTTATTTTGCTAGTTGCAAGTAAAAACATTTAGTCAATCTTACTATAAGTAAAAATAACCTAGTAACTAGTCCTTTTGAAATAGAAGTTAGAACTAGATTATTTCAGACCTGTATGGCATTTTTCCATGGGGCTAGAAATGTTTTCTTGGTCAGATTTGTTTTAACTCATTTTAAGAAAATAAAATAATAACTTGCAATGTGTAAAGCAATCTCGCCAAGAAAAAAAAAGTGTTTTCGCTTGAAACTAGAAAAATAAGCTTGCTAAGATTTCAGTGTTTACAGTGTACTTGAACTAATATTAAATCTTTTTCCAGCTTGTGTTCGGGTTCAAATAGCAAAAAAACATCTGGTCTTAGGCTGTCGATATGCTTGCTGTGTGCCTTAAATTGTGCATGCAACAATGCTCAGGGAACCAGAGCATGGTTGCAAGACAACAGGACTTTGCATGATACATATATATATATATCTATATATATGATACTATGCATGATACTATATATATATATATCTCATGGTTTTGTCTATATTGCATCATGCACATCCTGTGTGAGGGGTTCTCCTGTGCGCAAAATGTACATAAAGCATTTGACTACACACATAATGTGGCCGTGCACGCGTGTCCTGCAGCAAGCATATTGCCGACCTAAATTTACAAAGAAATCATCTCGACATTACTCATTTGGAATGCGAAGAATTTTCCAACTAAATGGTTGACTAGGTGTTTTTTTGTTACTTGAAATTCTTGTAATTCTGATCTCAAACGTTAAAGTACTCTTACAGATGTAGTTACATTAGTGGTATGATGTTAGGGACTGTACGTTATTTACCGGGGGGGGGGAGGGCTGGTGCGCTGGAAGTCCGGTCCAAAAAAAAAATCATGGCCCTCCCCCACCACCTCAATTTTTCCCCATGGCCCTCCCCCCACTTCAATTTTGTTTTCCCATGGCCCTCCCCCTACAGGTACAAAAATGTAAATGCTAAATATAATTTTTGGTGCTCTTGTGTGAGAAGACCTTGCGCCATTTAACCCCGACGCAGGGCGCCCTCCAGCTCTGTTTCGCTATCCTTGTCGACTTAAACATTTGGTCATGGCAGTGCATGGCAATTGTCACAGAGAGATGTGCACGAACAGTGTAGCCTATTAACTGTTCTGTTCAACTTTGGACAGAGAGATTCGAGGCGGCTGCTCAACTGCGGAATCTCGAAGTGAACCCCCCACCCTCTCTTCTCTCTCGCTCTGCCCGCATGATTGACAACCTAGAGTCTAGGTTGTCAATCATGCGGGTCCTAGACCAAGCTGCGTGAGCAAGCGGTCTCACCTGCAGGATGACTCGAGTTGGTGGGATTACAGGGTTGAAGTAGGCGTATGGCTCCAAACAGTAGCTCTAGCCTAGACTATTTCAAAACGTGTTTTTATTTTCCCAAAAGTAAACATTCTTGTGGACACGATGAACAATTAAACAAACCGCTGCATTTTTAGGGTGGCGCGCTCCAGTTTGACAGCTGATAATGCCGGTTGGAAGAAAATAGGCTACATTTCACTTCGAGATTCCGAAGTTGAGCAGCCGCCTCGAAGCTCTGTCCAAAGTTAGTAGGCCTATTCGTGCACATCTCTCTGTGCCTTGCGATGCACTGACACATCACCAAATGTTCAAGTCGACTATGATAGCGAGCGAAACAGCTGGAGGGGCGCCCTGCGTTGGGCACGGTGACCGCGATTTCCTCGGGTTACTGTTCCTGGAACGACATCGCAAAGTTGGTCCTGGATCAACATCTGGTATGTTAGCCTATTCTAGGTCTGATTCCAAAAATTAACGGGCATGCCAAGTGCCGTCACGGTGGTATACGGCTCTGGTTATGGCTAGGTAGGCTATTACAGTGGCTATGTGGAACTGTGCCTAAACCAAAACTAATTCCTAAACAACCTGTCAGTGAAAATGTGTGCACCAACCTACATGCCAAATTATGCCTTTACCAAAACATATTCCTAAACTTAACCTGTCAGTGAATAATTGTATTTTGTAACAGCATGGCACTTCTGCATAACTGATCTTAATCCATAGGCTACAGAAGACGTTACTGGCGCGAAATCTGACATAGATAACCACTCAAACCAGATGTTGATCCAGGACCAACTTTGCGATGTCGTTCCAGCAGTAGCCTAACCCGAGGAAATCGCGGTCACCGTTATGGCACAAGGTCTTTTCCACACAAAAGCACCAAAAATAATAATCAGCGTAGGCTAACACATAATTCGGTATGCCTACACGCATCCCTACACGCTTCCCTAGGTATGCCTAGGGATGACTACAGATACACGCTTCAGTGCTCAAGTATGCACCCGGGACCTTGCATCGCAAAGCGATGTGTTTCAGAGAAGTATTGCATTTTTTTTATTATTATTTTTAAAAAATTAAAATAAAATAAAATAAATTCGGCCCTCCCCCTAACTCCAATTTTTTTTGCCATGGCCCTCCCCCCCACCTCATTTTTTTCATCATGGCCCTCCCCCCCCCCTACGCACCAGCCCCCCCCTTCCGGTAAATTACGAACAGTCCCTTACATGGTTTCAGCTTTGTTAGTGTTGTAATTACATCTGTAAGAGTATGTCTACTTCTACTTTAGAGAACTCTGCATTTTTTCACACTTTTACGAATATTTTTGTAAATGCTGCAAAACAAAAGTGACAAAAAAAGAGGTCTTAAAAGTGAGAGCGTCTTCTTTCTAGTAGACATGAACACAATTACCTGAATGAGAACTAGTCAACTGCAGTCTTTTCTCCCATTGAAATGCATTTTAAGCGGGACTATTGAAGTACAAAAATGGCTTCTTCAGGTTGCCTGGTGTGTAGTCTTCTCTCCCATTGAAACCCATTGTAAGACGTGACTATTGAACTACAAGTTGCCCAAAATGACCGACTCCAAGCACCTCTTCAGGTAGCCTCGTGTGTAGTCTTTTCCCTCATTAAAACCCATTATAAAAAGCGGCAGTTTTAACTACAAAAATGGCCTCTTTGGGTAGCTTAGTGTGTAGTTGTCTCTCCCATTGAAACCCACTATAAAACATGGCTATTGAACTACAAATATGGCCCCTTCAAGTAGGGTAGTGTTAAGTCTTTTCTCCCATTCAAGCCCACTATAAAACATGGCTATTGAACTACAGCTATGGCCTCCTCAGGTAGCCTAGTGTGTAGTCTTTCACCCTATTCAACACCATTATAATACGTAGGTAGCTATTGAACTACAAATGGCCAAAAGTAGGTAGTCTTTTCTCCCATTGAAACCCATTATAGGACGTGGCGTTTGGACGAAAAAAATGGTCCCTTCAGGCAGTGTTCAGGCCCCTTCAGGTATGAAGTAACTAATTACATTACTCGTTACTGGAAAAAGTAAAGGCGTTAGTAACACTGTTACTAGTAACACTGTTACTCCCAACACTGACTTCAGGTAGCGTAGTGTTTAGTCCTTTCTCCCATTCAAGTCCACCATAAAACATGGCTTTTGAATTACAGCTTTGGCATCCTTGGGTAGCCTAGTGTGTAGTATTTTCTTCCATTGAAACCCATTATAAGACACAGCTATTGGACTCCAAAAATGGCCTCTTCAGGTAGCCTAGTGTGTAGTCTTTTCTCCCTTTGAAACCCATTATAGAACAAGGCTATTGAACTACAAATATGGTTTTTCTTTATGACAGGAGAGGTCCTGGTCTTCTGTATGGCGCGATCCAAAATGGGTCATGTGGGAAACAAGGCAGAAGCGCATCCCCCTTGCGAGAGTTGGTAGTATGGTGCATTCTAGACCCAGGCCAAACTAGTAGGAGACGGGACTTAGTTCAGCACCCAACTCAAAGCATTCCAGGCAACCATAGCAACTTTTGTGAGGTGTTTTGATACAAGATAAAAGAATCAGAATAGCTGTTACTTCTGTCGTATGTAAGAAGAAATTGAGTTAAAATGATAACAACAGTACAAGAAAAAAAATATGTTTAATTTATTTATTGACATTTTTCATGACAGCTCTATGGGCGCCGCCATTAGCCTCCAACTTCAATTTGATTGGACGGCCAGGTCCCCCTAGTTGCCCAGTTGCCCAGTTGGAGGTCTCACTTTGACTGGCATTCATTGGAGCTGGAGGTGGGAAAAGTACGATCTCCTACTAGTTTTGGATAGGGTCTGGAATGCACCATTAGAATGTGTGTTTGTTTTGTTTTTATTTTCTAATCCATCCATTCTGTTTGCATGTAAAGAGAATTCCACCTCCCTAAATGATCGTTAAAGGTGCACTGTGTCATATTTTTAGCAGTTTATTTCCAGAAAGCATTATACAACTCACATAATTCATGCTGCCCATTCACAAATGTGACCTTTTTCATGAATACTTACCACCACCATCAAATTCTACGTATTCAATGTTCAATATAAAATGCACTTTTCATACATGATTAGAAGACATTAATAGCTGCAAAACATGCTGTACTTTGATCATGCTAGTAAATATGAAACAATGAAATTTGTCAATAGGCAGCAAAGTTTCAATGTGCAGCATAGTTGCAGTACCTACTGTTGCCACAATCCTACACAGTGCGGCTTTAAAGGGGTCATCCGGGGTGAAATGGCTTATGTTGTGTTAAAACGAGATAATGAGCCCTAATTTTTGCTACATACCTCGCCTCCATAGGTCCCCTATATTCCAAACTTATATCAGTGTTTCTCAACCTTTTTTAGGCAGGGCACCCTTTCAATTCATGAGAAATGTCAAGGCACCCCAAACCAACATGCCGTAACATGGCATCACATTCGATACCACACAAGCTTAGTAAAGCAACACATTTGGAGACGTCACACGACCTACGTTCGAAGTTGCAGCTGACTGGGGCGACCTATATTTACTTAATTGTGCGTAAATGGCAGATGAAAGATTCCACTGACTAGCATTAACTTATCAATTTAGACAAATATGTATTATATTACATGATTTATTTATCAGCCACGTTTCCGCGGCACCCCCGAGAGGGGCCCCGCGGCATCCCAGGGTGCCCCGGCACCCCTGTTGAGAAATTTAGCTTCTGCTGTGGTTTACCAGGGCATCATTCAGCCATCGTTGTAAATCTCTACTTTCCACCCATTTACGACACTCAAAGTTGCTCAATACTTCATTCCGCAGAGTCGCAGGGTTGTTGACATGTAAATCGAGTCATAGAGAACTTTACTAGTGCACAGTTAGTTTGTAGAGGCTGCGTCACAGCACGGCTACAGCCTGCACCACAGAAGGTCTACAGTACAGACACTTCACTCACCACATTCACGGGTGGTACTGCACTCTTGGGGCGCCAACGGGTGAGTGCAGACTCCATTCGGAGGGAATTTACTGCGCTCTCACGACAACGCCCTCTAGGTGAACTGCAGGCATGGATCGAGTGAGTGTCTGTAACTGTAGACCTTTTGTGGTGCAGGCTGTAGCCGTGCTGTGACACAACTGTCCTTTTAGCTTTTATTGGTAAATCGCAACAATAAGTTGGTCAGCAACGATGATGGTGAGAAACGCACCGCAGTTAGCATCTTAGGAGGTTGCCCAGCAACCCAGTAAGTTGCTAACTTAATTAGCAACGTTGCTGTGGAGAAATGCTAGCCTAGTTTTGCCAGACCACATGAATTACTTCGTAATTCATTTTTGGTCTGAATCCTCAATGCCCTTGGGTGGGAAGAGTGAGCTCAGCTCTCGTTTGAAATTGCCCTGACCAATCGCTGACAGTTGATGTTCATGTCGTGTCATTATGTGCCCAACGGTAGGGCTGAAAGATCGAATCCAAAAAATCGAAAATAGCGATCTCAGACAACCCGATTTTGGGATCGTCAAAGTCAGAAAAATCGTGCTCTAAAATGATCCATGTTTTGTTTAATCAATAATTGCACTTATATATGCTCTGCCTATTACCCCTGCTTTGTGGTGTAGAAAACAACAGATAGCTCTGATAGAACGGCTCTGTATCAGCTACCAATCAGAAAGATTCATGCTGCCCGTGAACGGGTCACTCACTAGAAAAGACAGTCACTTGAACCGGAGCAACTGTTATGGAAGATGTGAACAGAGTCCCATGCACTGAAACTTGATTTAAATAAATGGAATAATCGTGAAAATCGAAATCGCGATATCTGTCAGAGAAATCGCAATTTCAATTTTTTTTCAACGGTGTTCGCGTATTTGCCCGCCAGTCTGGTGGACAAGTACTCCCTCCCCAATCAGACCGTTTGTGAATTACGAAGTTAGGCTCAATGGTGAAAGCGCTGGCCTTTAAATCAGAGGGTTGCATGCTCGAATCCCACTCTAATCAGCACCTCCATCCATACCTCCATCCATGGCTGACTTGAGCAAGGCTCCTAACACCACACTGCTCCAGGGACTGTAACCAATACCCTGTACCAAGGCTCCTAACACCACACTGCTCCAGGGACTGTAACCAATACCCTGTACCAAGGCTCCTAACACCACACTGCTCCAGGGACTGTAACCAATACCCTGTACCAAGGCTCCTAACACCACACTGCTCCAGGGACTGTAACCAATACCCTGTACCAAGGCTCCTAACCCCACACTGCTCCAGGGACTGTAACCAATACCCTGTACCAAGGCTCCTAACACCACACTGCTATGGGGACTGTAACCAATACCCTGTACCAAGGCTCCTAACTCCACACTGCTCCAGGGACTGTAACCAATACCCTGTACCCAGGCTCCTAACACCACACTGCTATGGGGACTGTAACCAATACCCTGTACCAAGGCACTTAACCCCACACTGCTCCAGGGACTGTAACCAATACCCTGTACCAAGGCACCTAACCCCACACTGCTCCAGGGACTGTAACCAATACCCTGTACCAAGGCACCTAACTCCGCACTGCTCCAGGGACTGTAACCAATACCCTGTGCCAAGGCACCTAACACCACACTGCTCCAGGGACTGTAACCAATACCCTGTCACAAGGCACCTGACCCCACATTGCTCCAGGGACTGTAACCAATACCCTGTACCAAGGCTCCTAACCCCACACTGCTCCAGGGACTGTAATCCTTACCCTGGACCTAAATAACTGTAAGGGCTTTGGATAAAAAGCGTCAGCAAAGTGTAATGTAATGTAATGTAATGTAACTGTCCTCTTTTGTAAGACGCTTTGGTTATAAAGCGTCTGCCAAATGCCATGTAATGTAATGTTATGTAATTTAACATATTTCGAAATGAATGGTCTAGCTTGTTGGGCTAGAGAAATGCACCCCTTGGCCTGTTTATTGCGTCCGTCAAATGTCAGTGATTGGCTAGATGTGGAAAAAGTTAAAAATGGGAATGTACCGAATCCAAGATTCAGATTTGGTTCTTTGTGAACAGGTTTCAGTTTAATGGGTTGAAAACTAATCATAAAGCTTTGAAGTTAAGCCGCTTTTACGAAGTTCACATCACTACATGACCGGCATCTTGGTCCCTTAGTTTACTACATTATTTACCTGGATCTCTTTACTGAGATGTGAATCGGATCGCAAGTTGGGTCGAGTCACGAATTGGTTTGTTCAAGTCACAATTGTGCATACACCATTCTAGTATCTAGTATCATACGGAAGTATAGTGTGTAGTCTTTTCCGTAATTTAAGCCCATTGAACTACGAAAATGGTCTCTTCCGGTAGCCATGTGTAGGCTTGAATTCTCAGTGGCTGTAAAAAAACAACAGCAGCTCCCTTACTGCAGAGCAATAACAAGAAGCTCAGATGTGGACATGAAAAGGAGCTGATGCTTCCACTTGGCAAAGAGTTTTGCACCTTTGGAAATTAAGCATTCATTTGCAAAACGTTGTATCTCCATTTTGTAGAATGTTCTTGGAAATTGACATTTTTGCATTGGGCATTCCATTGCATTGCATTGCAAAATGTATTTTATATACGTAGGTTGAAAAAGTATGTTCACAAAATATTTGACTGGCAAGAATTCACACACAGGTGATAGGACCTCTGAACAGTCATTTTCAATAATAAAATGCAAACTCTTCAAATACAATTAAAGGTGCACTATGTTGGATGGTGACCAGATTAGCTATTGGGACTGTGCTGCCTGTTTCCAAATGTAATCTTATCATGAACATTAACAAAGTAATAATTAACCACCAGTATGACCAAAGTACAGGAAGTTTCGCAACTTAAGAAAATGTCTATGTCTAGAAAATTCAACATGGTGGACACGGAGAATATCCACCTTTTCATGGGCTTTCACTTCACTTCACTATGCTGTGCCCAGGGCCGGCATCACGGAGGGGCATTGGAGGGCATTGCCCCCCCAGCCAAGTTGCTGTGCCCCCCCTGGGCTTATTCACCTAATCAAAGTACAGGAAGTTTAGCAACTTAAGAAAATGTCTATGTCTAGAAAATTCAACATGGTGGACACGGAGAATATCCACCTTTGTATGTATGAAAAGGGCAATTATCCCAGCCATAATTAATTTGATGGTGGTGGTAAGTATTCATGGGAAAAGGTAACATTTGTGAATAGGCAGCACGAGTTCTGGAAATAAACTACCTGTACTAAAATGATTACATACTGCGCCTTTAAACTTTGTGTCTTTCAGGAGGCCATTTTTGTAATTCAATAATCTTCAGTATACTACTGTGGTTCAATGGAGTAAAATTTTTGTAGTTCAATAGCCACGTCTTATAGTGATGTTCAATGGGGTAAAAGACTACACATTAGGCTACCTGAAGAGATTGTTTATGTAGTTCAATAGCCATGTCTTATAATGGTGTTCAATGGGGCAGAAGACTACACATTAGGCTACCTGAAGAGATTGTTTTTGTAGTTCAATAGCCACGTCTTATAATGGTGTTCAATGGGGCAGAAGACTACACATTCAAAGTTTCCACACATAGAGGTAGAACATTAGACTAGAGGTGACACTGCAATTCGCAACAGCAAGTGCAGCCTCCATCTTGTGTAGGTAGTGTAGGTACTCTTCAGTCAAGGCAAACCAATAGAGAACACGCCCACCTCTGTCAAACAAAATGACTTATATTGTGTATTAAGTGACAGAATAATGAAGGAGCAGATTTGTAATGTCAGGCTAAATATGTACTTGCATCATGTGTGTTTATGAAATAAATGTTAAAATCAGTGTTTAAAACCACGTTGGCAAACCATTTCTTTGAGGACTCTGATGAAGACGCATGTCGAAACGTTAGTCTTACTGCACTGAAAAAAGAAATAACAGAGAATAGACATCCGTGTGGCACCAGATTCTTTTCCATTTGCACTTATTATTTAGGCATTGTCAATTTAGAAGCGCGAAGTGCGTATCTCCTTTGTTTTTACAAATTTTAAAATCAGTTTGTATTAATTATGTAACTTAGGTATTTAGCAACACACATCAGCTATTGTCCTTATGTGGTGTCTTCATGGACATTTTCACATCATTAATTTGTTTTTTTGACAGCTAGATGAGTCCCCTTCTCCATTCATTTACATTGCTCTGGTATACCTCCAAATAATGGCTGACAGGATTGCCATGAAAAAGGATGCAGGGTCACCTCTAGTCTAATGTTCTACCTCTATGGTACCGTCTCATCTCTAGTCTAATGTTCTATCTCTATGGTGCCGTGTCACCTCTAGTCTAATGTTCTACCTCTATGGTACGGGGTCACCTCTAGTCTAATGTTCTACCTCTATGGTGCAGTGTCACCTCTAGTCTAATGTTCTACCTCTATGGTCACCTCTAGTCTAATGTTCTACCTCTATGGTACGGGGTCACCTCTAGTCTAATGTTCTACCTCTATGGTGCCGTGTCACCTCTAGTCTAATGTTCTACCTCTATGGTGCCAGGTCACCTCTAGTCTCATGTTGTAACTCTATGGTGTGGGCTCACCTCTACTCTAATGTTCTACCTCTATGCTGCCAGGTCACCTCTACTCTAATGTTCTACCTTTGTTTACACATCTGAGCTTCTTTGGTCTTGTCCTCTGTTTTCTACTATGCCGCTAATTACCTAAAATGGCTGCCAACAACCTCTTCAGTTAGCCATTTGTAGTCTTTTCTGCCATTCATACCCATTATAAGACGTGGCCATTGAACTACAAAAGTGGTATCCATTCTCTACTGTTCTCTACTATTTCACTAAGCTTTAGTATGCAATTGGTTCAATGATGTTTTAGTAGTAGCACACGTCCAGGTAGTGGAACCACAGCTAATGCCACTATTGTATGCATTATGTTTTTTGTCTTAGTGGATTACCTAAGAGGTATCTTCATTGCTGTACCTTCATTACCAAATTCTTGTTAATGTGTGGGGATTGGCTGTGATTGTACCACCTATGTCTGAGCCCAAAATCACGTCATTGACTCAATTGCATTTTTTTCACATCTGAGCTTCTTTGAGGCTCTTCCGTTCTTTACCATTCTACTAATGACCTAAAATGGCTGCCAACAACCTCTTCAGTTAGCCACTTGTAGTCTTTTCTGTTATTCAATCCATTTTAAGATGCAGCTATTGAACTACAAAAATGGCCTCTTCAGTTAGCCATTTGTACTTGATAGTGCGTTCATGTGGTCTCGTAATTATCGTAAATACCAAATGCCGACATTCGAAGCGCACATGAACGCCACCGCTTCTGGTATTTACCACTGGACAACTCGTAGAAATTTTTAAGAAACGAGTTTACGAGATGATGACGCACACAACAGCTGGCTCTACTCTCGCCATGGCAACCGCTGAGTTGAAATACTCAAAAACCGGCATTCAGTATGTTTAGACAGTCATGGTAAATGACAGTGTCAGAAAATATACAGAATTTTTTACCTTTGACTTCCTAATTCATTTGCTTGCTGTAGCTGATGAACAACAGTCTATAATCGTTTTAGTAAAAAGTCTCACTCTGGTTCGCCATCTTTAATTTGTAAACAACATCAAAAAAGCACATGAACGCAACGCATTGTAAATACCACTTCGCAACTAGATAATATCTACTTCGGAAGACCACATGAATGCACTATAAGTGTGCAGTTGAATCTTCTTTTTCCAAGTGACTCGTGCCGTTGCTATCTGTGTGTAGCATTTTGGGCCATTTGTAGTTCAGTAACCGTGTTTTATAATGGCTCAATTGGAGAACAGACTACACACCAGGCTACCTGAAGAAGTCATTTTTGTAGTTCAATATCCATGTTTTATAATAGATTTCAATGGGACAAGGCAATTGAACTACAAGTATGGCCTCCATCTCTCTCAATGAGGACCCAGACTGTGTATATTTGCCTTAAGTAACTCTCCTTCACATAGAAATACGCGATTCAGTAACAACGACGTTTGAACTGTTATTAATGTGATTTTATTAACGTGATTAATGTCTCTTGCCCCCACCTCTCTATCTCCCTCCCTCCCTCTACCCCTCCCTCACCCACCACTCTCTCTCTCTCCCTCTCTCCCTCACCCCCTCTCTCTCTCTCACCCCCCCCTCTCTCTTCTCTCTCTCTCTCTCTCTCTCTCTCTCTCTCTCTCTCTTCTCTCTCTCTCTTCTCTCTCTCTCTCTGCTCGCTCTCTCTCCATATCCATGTATGTCTGTCCATCTATCTATCTATCTGTGTGTGTGTGTATCTGTCTGTGTGTGTGTGTGTGTGTGTGTGTGTGTGTGTGTGTGTGTGTGTGTGTGTGTGTGTGTGTGTGTGTGTATGTGTGTATGTGTGTGTGTGTGTGGTCCCAGTGCTCCGGTCATCAGCTGTCGTGTGTGCCAGAGTATCATCAACGTGGAGGGCAAGATCCACCAGCACGTGGTCAAGTGTGGAGTCTGCAACGAGGCCACGGTAATAAACTCCTTATTAACATTTAATTAATACAATAATAAACACCATATTAACACTTAATGACTACACTAATAAACGTGGAGGGCAAGATCCACCAGTACGTGGTCAAGTGTGGAGTCTGCAACGAGGCCACAGTAATAAACACCTTATTAACACTTAACACATTCAATACATTTTTTTTGAATTTAGCTGTAGACTCCCAGCCAATTTCATCATTTTTTTGTCATTTTTTGAACACCCACCAAATATTTTGTCTTCATTACACAGACACATGTCAGGGTTTGTACGTAAGCCCAAAAACTCAGCTGTCTGTATATTTTCACGGTTTGTTTCTAGCTTATTCCATTCCGAGGTTATTCCACTTTAAGCAAGCACTGGTTTTGGGAAAAATAGAGATTTTCAACATTCAACTGAGATAAAGCCTGTTTTGTCATGGGTGCGCTCTGACTCTCCGAGTTTAAATTGCGGGTCTAAATGCATTTTCACGCCTGAAGAACAACTCCAGTAGCTTCCAAGTAAACTATTTCGATGCAAAAATCACCTGGTCAGGCTATTGTTCAGAGCCACATCATCTGAAATGCCAGCTAGCTAATGTCACTTGACTGGCAGTTTTCTTTCTGTAGATAAAAGCAGACGTGCCAAAGTACTCACCCAAAATTAGGTTTTCATTACAACCTTCCATTTTACACCTATCTTGATGGCAGCAAAACTCCTTATCCTTCCATCATATGTTTAGGAATAGGCTAGCTAGCAAGGCAAGTATGTTTTGATTCTCCAGCCCAGGAAGTAACTTGAGACGTGACGTGATCAGGAAGTGGTTTGATTCGCTATAATAAAACTCAAATACTGTGTGTAATAAAATGCACAGATGATGAAATATCCAGATCCTGACTTTGTAGGAGTTTTGACTTTGTAAGTGTTTTCATGATCTACAAACCCCAACTCCATAGAAGTTGGGACACAAGGTAAATTGTGAATAATAACAAAATACTGCCATTTTCAAAACGTCCGATTCTTACATTAGATGGAGAACGGCACAGAGAAAACATATAAGCCATCAAAACTGACCAAAATTATTGTTTTGGGGGATATTCATGAATATGTAAAAACAACACGTCTCAAAAGAGTTGGGACGGGGACAATAAAAGGCAGCAAATGTTGAGGAAGACTAAAAACAAAGCAAAAGACAACACTTAACAGTTAATTACATTAACCGATGAGATGATTTTATATAAAAAACATTGTTAATTCCCATCTTGGCCATGATTTCACCTCCTTAAATGGTGGGTGTATTCCTCGTCATGTTTTGCAGTGTTTTTCTTTGTGTAGTGCTTACAGTTTGACAGGTCTTGACCAAAAGCATGGCATTTTATCACCTGCTGGTCCTTATGATGGAGTTAAACTGTTAAAACATAGTAGAGAATGCAATTTGCCCTTCCTATGTGGCAGTAATTGAAGATCTCCCTTCAAAATATAATGCATGAGTGACTTTTCATGCTTTTTAAAACCCATTTACATCATTCAGCACTGTATTTAACTCTACAGATGAGTGAGAACAACTTAACCAATGCACTACTGCACCCCCATGCCATCATGGAGGCTGATTTCTGAAGTTAGCACTAACACACGTTGGATGGTCCATTTTCACTGTAGCACAGGATGTGCAAGACTCTATTATTGTCAAAAATAATTGACTTCTGCAACTTCTACTGACTTCTATGAGCAAAGGTCAGTTTCCCATGTCTTCCGGGTCTATTTTAAATGAGCTCAGGTGCATAGGAGAATGTTAAACCCCTCTATCATTTGCACACATGAAGTGTTCATAATATGGTCAATTTTCAATAGCTGTAATTCTTGGAGTGCTAGAGAGAGACTACAGCCAATATATATTTCATGATTTTAATGACAAAAATAAGTCTTATATACACTCAATCATGATAAAACCAAAAGGAATTTGGAAATGTATGTAATAACTTTGGTAATTATTCCCTCTGCATCTTTAATTGTGAGTGACTCAACCTTTCTGTGCTGGTCTTAAACCTGGACGCTCATATTGTCCATCAGTACAATTAATTTAAAAATGTTCTTCGTTGTTTCATCTTATTTGGATGTCTATTACATTTCATTGATCCCCGTCCCAACTTATTAGAGACGTGTTGCAGTTATCAAATGAGAAATGAGTACATATGTCCCCCTAAACAATATTTTGTCTTTTCACTTTTCTCCATCTAATGAATGGATTGAATGTTTTGAAAATTATAGAATTTTGATTTTATTCACAATTTACCAAACGTCCCAACTTCACCGGAGTTGGGGTTTGTATGTCAGTTCTGTTCATCCTAGTGTTCATCAAGTGTGATCACACACAGATGTCTTACAAGAATGGCGTAGGCTACTAGCTTGTCCCTTAGCTTCATGACTTGCATCGCACACACACACTGCACACACACTCATACACACTGCACACACACTCATACACACTGCACACACACTCTCACACACACTCATACACACTGCACACACAAACTCACACACAGTCTCTCTGTAGGTTGTAATTGTAGATATGTAGAGTCAGAACAGGGTTTCATATCACATACACACACACATGAATACACACACATGAATACACACACATGAATACACACACACGAATCACACACACATGAATACACACACACATGAATACACACACATGAATACACACACATGAATACACACACAAAACAATGTTAAGAGTTTAGCCTTGTTTCAAAGTTCAATCCCTGAGGAATAAGCACACACACACACACACACACACACACACACACACACACACACACACACACACACACACACACACACACACACACACACACACACACACACACACACACACACACACACACACGAAAGGACTTGTAGTCTGGTATTATCAGGGTACTTTCCACTAATCTGGAATACAGTGGGTTATTATCCTAACTCTGGGTTTCCCAAACTGGGGTGCGTGCACCCCTGGGGGTGTGCGAGCTGAATAGAACAGTGGCTGAGATGTCTGTTTTTACACAGAATTAATGAACATTAGGTAGTTTTTAATTGTTGGTGAATTGTATGCTGGAGGGATCCATCTGAAGTGTATTTTATAACTCCTAGACTTGTCATGCAACAAGTTCCATTGTAATGATGGCAGAAAAAAACGCCCGGTCTATTGGAAATGAGAATTGCCCAAAATGTGCAAGTGTGCAACATTCGCTTAGGGGGTGCGCGAACCACATTGAAATGTAACAGGGGGTGCGCAGGGGGAAAAGTTTGGGAACCGCTGTCCTAACTTACAGAGGTGAACTCCTCCCCCCTCCAGATTCAGGCTCCCACTTTGCATCCTGGGTGTGATCTTCAAACCTAGCTGATAGAACCAGACATAAGTGGAAATTTTTGTAGTTCAATAGCCACATCTTATAATGGCTTCCAATGGGAGAAAAGACTACACACTAGGCTACCTGAAGAGGCCATGTCTTATACTCATGAACGGCCATCCGGTTACTTTGCTCCTAAATGTGCGTTATGCCCCTTTATGGTTGAAAACATACCGAATGTCTCATCAACTTACATGCTACATCGGCTACCCTAAATGAACACAGTACATGCTTCAGGCACGGCTGTTTGGCAATATTATTTGAACAGCCGGCAACACAACACGTTTTCGGCATGTTGCGCGTGAACAACGCTTGTCTACAGGTCCTTATCTTTTGTTTATTAAACCCCAACATAGAGCTGTATAATATAGAGCTGATAGAACCAGACGTGTAGACAAATATGTATTATATTAAATAATTTATTTATCAGCCATGTTTCCACGGCACCCCTGAGAGGGGCCCGTGGCACCCCAGGGTGCCCCGGCACCCCTGTTGAGAAACACTGGGTTAGAGATCTACCTAAATCGTATGAGTCGCTAAAATATATTTACAAATCAGTTAATATTAGTTATGTAGATATTTAGTGACACACTTCAACTATTGTCCTTGTATAATGTGTTGATAAAAATGCTCACATTATCCAGCTACTTTTTGACAGAGGTGAGCGTCCTCCTCCATTCATTTCCATTTCTCAGGTCTACCTGCCAATGAAAATGGCTGCCAGGATTGCCATAAAAAAGGGGGCGGGGTCGCCTCTAGCCTATGGTACAACTCCCTTGTGCTTGTGGCCTCGCGATGACGTCATTAATCAGAAACGTTTATTTCGATATACTGTATATTAGGATATTCTGAATCGGGGATAAGTCCCCCCAACACTTCCCCGGTGGCCTTTTCTTTTCTTTTTTTCAGATACTTGGCTAATCAAACCAGGAAGTCCCCTTAATTTAATTCTGACCATCTCTCTCTCTTTCTCCCCCCCCCTCTCCTTCACTCACTCACTCTCTCTCTTTCTCGCTCATTCTCTCTGTCACTCACACACACACACTCTCTCTCTCTCTCTCTCTCTCTCTCTCTCTCTCTCTCTCTCTCTCTCTCTCTCTCTCTATCTCTCTCACGCATACAAAGACGAGACTGTTTCCGTTTCAGCACAGTATCAAATTTTGATGCTTAATAACAGACTATCGAGATTACTACTATTGCACTACATTTAACACACACACACACAAACACACACACGTACACGTACACACACACAGTAGGCTACTGTTGGGGTTTTAAGCAGTATCAAAGTCTAACAACTGATGATTAAAATTGTTCACAGACTCAACATTTACAAAGACACACATTCTCTCTCTCTCTCTCTCTCTCTCTCTCTCTCTCTCTCTCTCTCTCTCTCTCCCTCTCTCTGTCTCTACCCCCTTGTTGGTCTGTCCCTTATCTGTATGTCTGTGATGATATTAAATCTAATGCCTCTCTCTCTCTCTCTCTCTCTCTCTCTCTCTCTCTCTCTCTCTCTCTCTCTCTCTCTCTCTCTCTCTCTCTCTCTCTCTCTCTGTCTGTCTCTCTCTCTCTCCACAGCCCATCAAGAACGCCCCTGCGGGTAAGAAATATGTTCGCTGTCCCTGCAACTGTCTACTGATCTGCAAAGTCACGTCACAACGCATCGCCTGTCCGCGTCCCTACTGGTAAATGTAGTCTTTTCTCCCATTGAAACTCATTGAGAGTGTTGTATTTTCTCCCGTTGAAACCCATTATTTATCTTTTTTCAGATTCAGATTCAGATTCAGATAACTTTATTAGTCCCATCAGAAGGGCAATTCAGTTTGCGGTCCCAGTCTCCATCAGTCAATGAATAGATAGTATAAATAAAAAGAGTAGAAAATGAAATACAAAACCTAAAGGAAACAAAAAACAATAAATAAATAGGAAAACAAAAACATACACATTTTAACACATACATTCAAACACCCTATCCTGTCAGTGATGAGCAGCCCTCAGTAAATTATATGGTCAGTAATGAACTCTATCCCTACAACCTTGTTTAATGATCTAATGGTTGTAGGGATGAAAGATCCAGAGTAACGCTTTGTTTTTGTCCTGACAGAATAATAGCGCCTCCCAGAGGGCATTAATGAAAATTCACCACCTAAAACATGGTCAGGTTGACTAATGATACTTTTAGCCTTTTGGACTGCCTGTTTGTTAAACAGAGCACTCAGACTATTTAGCTGTGTTCCAATAATCTTTGATGACGTGTTAACAATACTGCTGAGACTGTATTAAACAAAGGCGTAGGTCAGAGGGCTTCGGTGTTCTGTTTTGTAGTGCGAAGGTGCTCTTTGGTTAGACGAGATGTATGATGAAATGCAAGGCACTCTTTGTCTTCATTAAAAAGCTTTTAATTAAATGTAGCTAGTTCATATTTGAACATTAAAATTTGCCAACATGTTTCGGCCAAACATTGGCCTTCATCAGGGATTTAAAGTTTGAACTCTTTTAAAGCCCTGATGAAGGCCAATGTTTGGCCGAAACATGTTGGCAAATTTTAATGTTCAAATATGAACTAGCTACATTTAATTAAAAGCTTTTTAATGAAGACGAAGAGTGCCTTGGATTTCATCATACTGCTGAGACTGTACTTGTCTTTGACTGAAAGGTGTATTTAATCACTTGATTACTTTGATAATGGAAGCAAACACAGAAATAAAAATGTTGGTATCTATGATGTTGTTTGATATTACGTATAGCATATATTATAATTCCTTTATCTGTCTGCCTTATGTCAACTAGCCTAACTAGCATACATCAGGCTTATATGAGCTCTTCATTCCTCAATCGAATTTCATTAGCGAGATGCTAGCGGAGACTGACTCGCAAAGGACGAACCTGTAAGAAAATAGAACGATATAACACCCAGGTTAATAATAATAATAATAACTGTATTTGTATAGCACTATATCATCAAGGTATGCAGCTCAGAGTGCTTAACAAATGGGAAAAAACATCAAAGGTGGAGTTACAAGGAGAAGTAGAAAAGAGAGACAGAGACAAGAGAGAACAGCAGGAAGACGTGGATAGAGATTGGAGAGGCATAAGGTCCACAAGGTTATTCAGGTTGTGAAAATTAGTCGCCAGCCTACTAAATTCTAAATACTAAATAATGGCCCCCCCTAGGTGAACTGCAGCGAAATTCTGTGTAATGAGGCAAATAGCAAGCGGGGCAGCTTTGATGTAGTATTTTGTGCAGCTAGGCTAGGCTAAGCTATGCTAGGTATAGTATTTGTAGTTCTCTAAGCATGCTTACAGTGTGTGTCTATCGGAATTAAAACTACGTTTCCCTTTGTGTGTGTTTCCTATTCCAGCAAGCGGATCATCAATTTAGGTCCAGTTCACCCTGGCCCAGCGAGCCCAGAACCCCAACCCAGCGGAGCGCGCGTCTCATGCGGACATTGTAACAACACCTTCCTGGTAAGCTAACCATGCTAGTGCTAACACACAACGGCTATGTCTCAAATGACGCACTTTTGTCAGTGCACTGACAGTCAGTGCATAGTGCACACAGTGCACTGAGGTCTTTAGTGCATAGTGTCGTGGAAAAAATTGAGCACTATGCACTGTGCCCTCGCTGGAAGTGACGGCTGAGCATGGCATTAGCTCGCCAAAATATGAGTTGGCTACTGTTTACAATGCACAGCGTCTGGTGCTTGTATTTCCATGTCCTTCACCCAAAAGGACAAGAATCACACATACAATACTTTTGGTTTGCATGAAAAGGTTGGTATCCCATCAACATTACTTACAGAATTAGTGGCAGGGTTGCCAGATGAGGGTGATGATTTCCAGCCCAAAACATTTTCAAAACCCGCCTAGAAGCACAAAATCCCTCCCAATTCTATTGATTTCTATGGCAAAAAGTGGGCAGGTTTTTCTGATGTGTGATGAATGCCATTTTTACCCGCACACGGCCATCCTAAGCAGCCCAATTGGGCGGGAACCAGCCCAATCTGGCCACACTGATAAGTGGACCGTTGACCAAACTCTTCTACTGAACTGAATGCCACATTTCCTCCGTGTCATAGTCAACATGGCCGCCGTTTAGTGCGTGCACTGTCCATCGTTCAAGCACTGCATTTTTCCCCCATTGTTAGGGGATCATCCTGGAACTTTCAGTGCACTGGCTCAACTGAAATTTTCAGCGTGAGCGCCCTAGGCACTGAAAAACAGTGCCCAAAGTGCACAAGTGCAGCATTTGAGACACGGTCAACACCTTCCTGGTGAGCTATTGCTCCTGCTAGTTAGACACTGTAACAACACCCTCCTGGTAAGATAAATCATTTAACTCAAGGGGAGGAAATAAGCTTAGAAAATTGTGTAATAGGGCTTTAAAGGACCACTTCAGTCAATTTCAATATGCTGTTGTAATGCTCACGCTATCCTTGACTTATCAATACCCGGTGATGCCTCCTTTTTCGGCTCAGCCCTTTCCGAGATATGACCTATTCTAATGGGGGCTG
>NC_085872.1:53137971-53160471 GCF_034702125.1 Engraulis encrasicolus
ATAATGAATACTTAAAATGTAGCGGTGGTGGTAAGTATTCATGAAAAAGGTAACATTTTTGAATGGGCAGCATGAATTCTGGAAACAAACCACTAAAAATATTACATGGTGCACCTTTAAAATATCACCAAATTACTAGTGCTTTTGAACAAAATAATTAAACAGTTTAGACTTTAAAAGAAGTCTAAAAAGGCTTCTTGGGTGATTATTTCTTCAATTACGATTGAGAAGATGTTTTTTCATTGAGTTTGGAAAAATGAACTTTCATTTTCGGAAATGTCATTTCTTTTTTTTGCTGTGTGGTTTGTTATTTCGATCAGAATATTTATGGATGAACACCATGGAGGTTATTGATCTACACGTGATGATGTGAGTGTCATATTTATTGATTTATTAGTTTCATTTTAATTGATGATTTTGTGTCAACATTTTTGTCATGTTGCATTGAGGCACAGTGGCTATAAAAAGTCTGGTCACATTTCAGGTTTTTGGAATGTAAAAAAAAATGACAGAAAGACCACTGTTTCCTCCTTTACAATAAACTGTAACAAAGCATTTGAATGCAATTAAAAAACTAATGAGAAGCTTTACAAAGAGGAAAAAAGTAGAAAATAAAAAACTTAGTAAATATATGAATTAAATTACCTGAATCCAGTCAAACTGTGCAGAGGAGATGCACTTGCAATCTGTCAGATTTGGATCGCTTTTACAGAAATAAATATTGCCACACAAAGACGTAGATTGGTAAACTACCCAAAAGACATAGTTACCAAAGGTGCTACACCTATATATTCATTAAAGGGTGCGCACATTTTAAGTTTTTTTTTTATTTTCTATTTTGTCCCTTTAAAGTTCTGTATTTTCTTTTCAAATGCATTGTAAAGGTTACAGTTTGTATAACCTGTGGAAGACGATGTGAGGCCATTAATCTCTCTGTCTTTTTTTTTTTTTTGCTTACATGAAAGAAAGCTGTAATTTGAACAGTCATGTGTAGACTTTTTATCAGCACTGTAAGCATTCATTTCCATAGATGATTATTGATTGTGTTTAGTCACTGTTGTTGTCGTTGATCAATCAATCAATATTATTTATTGATTTTTACATTCTCTGTTAACGTTTTCATGTTTATGTTGTTATTGACGATTGTGGATATGGAAGATTCTATAAGTAATAGCAGGATATTTTAATGATATTAATAATCAATGCTACACTGTAAAAGTGTGAATTTGTATTTTTTTCCAAGTGAAAACCAAGAGAATGAATCGGAGTGGCCTTGGTTAGATTTTTTTTTTAAACAAGTCGTGGGTGACTATGATGGTGGCCGACTACGTAACCCAGAAACCCCAGATAGCAGCCTTGTGAATAAGGACGGAATGGTGCAGAACTAGACCAACTGCACAGAGCGTCTTCTAGGCTGGGATGTTTTCATTTGGGAAAAAAACATATATATGACTTACATTTTTTCAATGTATTGTTATTATTGTTAATATTCTTAACAATATTATTGTTATTATTATTATTATTATTGCTACTGTTATGGAGATTATAAAATGTGAAAAGAGGATGTTGATGATGATGATGATGATGATGATGATGTTGATGATGTGTGTTTCATGAATGATGAGAAATGCTATCCGATTGATTGTTAAATTATTCTGGAAAAGTGAAAAAAAAAGTTCATAAAGTGAAATTATGACGAATGTGTGTGAGTCTGTGTGTTTGTTTGTTTGTGTGGCGTATGCGTGTATGTGTGTACACGTCCATTAATATTTCAAATTTGACATTCTGTGAATACTGCATGCACTGATGGACAGCAATGCATTCTGGGCTGGAAATGTTGCATGATGGGTAGAAATATTGTGTGACTTACCAAATCTCTCTCTCTCTCTCTCTCTCTCTCTCTCTCTCTCTCTCTCTCTCTCTCTCTCTCTCTCTCTCTCTCTGTCTCTCTCTGTGAGTGCAGTGTGGGGAGCTTCATCACAAATATGACAAATGGCTCCATCTGGTGGTGGAATGAACAAACGGCAAGCCCTGAGTTGTATTTGACTGAAGTGGAGTTTATTTTTACAGACATTTTCACAGACAAGACAAAGTGCTTTACAGTTTGATTAGACTGTAGTGGGATTGTGAGGGGAGGGAAAATGATAATTTAATTTTTTTAATTTTAATTTTATATATTTAATAAAAGATAATACTATTGTACAAAAATGTAAAAAAATAAATTAATTAATTATTTCTGTCAAAATTATTGCGATATTAACGAACTCTGTTTTAACAGCGATATTTTTTCATCACAAGATTTTAGCGCTCTTTGGTGGTTTTCAGGCCGAGCAGAACGGAGCTGGTACATTCAGCACTGAAGTGCTCATCAGCGAACCGGGCTCTGAACTCATAACGGGCTCTCAACTTTTTCCGTACGCGACCGTGTTACCCGGATGACGGCCTTGTTGTCGTCACAGTTCGCAGAGAAAAAATAAGTATTTTGCGGTTCCAGTTTTGCTTTCCAGTTTGCGAACGCTAAGATCTGATGTGTGAACACGTCGGCCTGAATGCGCCTTCTGTGACCCAGTGAAGTTTTTGTCATGAACTGGCCAACCACTAACCACTGCCTGTAGCGATAGCTAAACTACAACTCTTGTAGCGATAGCGACAGCATGCCCGGAGTGGATTCCAATCTGCAGACTTCCATCCTCCCTTGCCCACTTGCCTGCTTGTGACCTCATGATGATGTCACTGACGACAGAAAATTAGTTCAATATTTTGCAAAATCACAATTCTAATGTCATTTTCTCATTTGCAATTGGGATGGTGAATGAAAAACAGTCTCCCAAAAGTTGTTGTGGATAGGCTGACAGCTGGGAAACTTTATTGTTTTCTCCATGGAGGAGGGGCCAGGAGGCGGGGCGAGGTCACAAGCACGAGTGGAGGAGGGGAGTGTGCATATTGGAATGTACCCCTTGTAACAGACGACACTAGGAAGACACGTGCCCCTCCCTCTTCAGTTGCATTTATCATGTAGGCTATTAATATAAATTCTGGAAATAAACTAGTAGAAAAACAAAAAACAAAAAAAAACACTCTTCCGCAGTGTTTCTCAACCTTTACTGAAGAAATGCCCCCTTGACCTCATCATAAGCATGCCAACGCCCCCTTGACCTCATCATAAGCATTCCAACGCCCCTTTTCCCTTATCATAACTATGCATACGCCCCCTGGACCCCATCATAAATATACATGCGCCCCCTTGACCTCATCATAAGTATGCCAACTTCACCCTGACCTCATCATAAGTATACATACGCCCCCCTGACCTCATCATAAGCCTGCCAACGCCAACTTGACCTCATCATAAGCATGCCAACGCCCCCTGACCTCATCATAAGTACTCCTACGCCCCCTGACCTCATCACAAGTATACCAACGCCCCTCCTGACCTCATCATAAGTATACCAACGCCCCCCTGACCTCATCATAAGTATACCAACGCCCCCCTGACCTCATCATAATCCACGCCGAATGAAGTCATGCTAGTCTAATAGGGGTAGTCATGGTAGTCATGGTAGTCTAATAGGGGTAGTCATGGTAGTCATGGTAGTCTAATAGGGGTAGTCATGGTAGTCTAATAGGAGTAGTCATGGTAGTCTAATAGGGGTAGTCATGGTAGTCTAATAGGGGTAGTCATGGTAGTCATGGTAGTCATGGTAGTCTAATAGGGGTAGTCATGGTAGTCTAATAGGAGTAAGTATTATAACCATGGAGGTAGTATAGGAACTGGAGAGAGTGAATAAGTCCCGCCTCCACTCAGTTTAATGGGAAATGCTAGGCTTGTGAATTCAGACAAAATTGAACGATTTTTTCAGCTTCAAAGATGTCGTTTCCACCACCAGTTTACTCCGCCAATTACGTGCCACGTTACTGACTGACTTACGTTTGACCAGAAAGATAATAAAGACGGTCATTGGATGCATGGAGGTGCCCAACCACAGACCTATATAGGTATGTGTGCCCAACACTAAACTCGCGCAACCACCAATCACAAGTGGGGTCGGAAATGAGAATTTGTGAAAATGGCGAACGCGGAAGTGCCTTGCTAATCGGCGAAGCTAACTAGCCAAATCCTGCCCCCCTGCTCTCTACGCTGCCCCACCAAGGGCTGTGGGGCCCCCGTTGAGAAACACAATTCCAATAATGATCGTTCACCTTTCACCTTTCACCTTTCACCTGGCTAACGGTAGCTTCTGCTGAACATTCTCAAACCTTATTTTGGAGACAGTTATTTAAAGAGCAACTCTTGAACTTCAGACTTAATATTCCAGACCTTTACTCTCTCTCTCTCTGTCCGTCTCTCTCTCTCTCTCTCTCTCTCTCTCTCTCTCTCTCTCTCTCTCTCTCTCTCTCTCTCTATCTATCTATCTATCTCTCTCTCTCTCTCTCTCTCTCTCTCTCTCTCACGGAAGGATTTGAGTCTATAGATACCCAATGACTGTGTGTGTGTGTGTGTGTGAGAGAGAGAGAGAGAGAGAGAGAGCGTGTGTGTGTGTGTGAGAGAGAGAGAGCGTGTGTGTGTGTGTGTGAGAGAGAGAGCAGGTGCTAGAACACAGAGGGCTCCTGTGTGTGTGTGTGTGTGTGTGTGTGTGTGTGTGTGTGTGTGTGTGTGTGTGTGTGTGTGTGTGTGTGTGTGTGTGTGTGTGTGTGGATGTGTGTGGATGTATGTCAGGATTTCGGGGTGTGTGTGTGCTTGTCAAGAGTGTGTCTGTATGTGTGTATGCCTGAACACAGTTAGGCTGTCGAGGTGTGTGTGTGTGTGTGTGTGTGTGTGTGTGTGTGTGTGTGTGTGTGTGTGTGTGTGTGTGTGTGTGTGTGTGTGTGTGTGTGTGTGTGTGTGTGTGTGTGTGTGTGTGTGTGTGGTGTCGGGTTACTGTGGAGGCCGTGTGTGTGTGTGTGTGTGTGTGTGTGTGTGTGTGTGTGTGTGTGTGTGTGTGTGTGTGTGTGTGTGTGTGTGTGTGTGTGTGTGTGTTGGGTACACACCCCAGAAATAAGTTAACAGTTGTCTCCCCCCCACTCCCATCCCGACACCGACACGTGTGTGTGTGTGTGTGTGTGTGTGTGTGTGTGTGTGTGTGTGTGTGTGTGTGTGTGTGTGTGTGTGTGTGTGTGTGTGTGTGTGTGTGTGTGTGTGTGTGTGTGTGTGTGTGTGTGTGTGTGTGTGTGTGTGTGTGTGTGTGTGACAGCAGTGGTTCTGGAAAAAAGATTCACACACATACACACACACACACACACACACACACACACACACACACACACACACACACACACACACACACACACACACACACACACACACACACACACACACACACACACCCTCGTGCTCCAAGTCATTTTCCTCTTGAGGTTTGAAAGAGACACACACCAATATGGGACTTGGGGTACGTCTATATTTCACAATTACGTTATATATTTATATTTACATTTATATTTATATATTTATTTATATTTATTTGTATTTTTTTACAAAAAAGGAATTGTATAATACTGCTTTAAATTTCTGATACTCGTACGGTGGGATAACCATGTGTTGCTGTATATGTAACAGTGACAGTTTATTAACATGGTACAAGTCCACTATTTTGAAACGGTAGCTAAATTGTACATTATATAAGTAATCGCAAAAATGTCTTTTGTAAAAATCTGTGTCTACACAGAAAGATGTCACATCAATATGTAATTTATGTTAAAATGTGATACGGTTCATTTAAAAAATGAATGTAAGAACAGGCTTCCATGCGTGTTTTAAAACTTTTAAAAACAGATTTATTTATATTTTTAAGTATAAGTAATTCTGTGTGTGTTTGTGTTGTGTGTGAAGGCTTTTTGTCTCACATGCATAAACACACACACACACACCTCAGATTTGAACAATTGCATTGTCTTTCATTACACACACACACACACACACACACACACACACACACACACACACACACACACACACACACACACACACACACACACACACACACACACACACAGACGCTTGCTTAAGTGCTTAAACACTTCAGTAGAAAACACAGTAGAAGATGATTGAATTCTGGTCCCTGTAGGTTTCCGTAGAGTTCCGTAGGTCATGAATTGAATGGGGCTATGTAGCATGCTGTTAGCTTAGCATAGGTCATAGGATTGAATGGGGCTATGTAGCATGCTATTAGCTTAGCTTACCATAGGTCATAGGATTGAATGGGGCTATGTAGCATGCTATCTTAGCTTACCATAGGTCATAGGATTGAATGGGATTTTGCTGCATACTGTTAGCATATCGTACCATAGGTCAATGAATTGAATAGGTTTTTATAGCGGTTATCTTAGATTAGCATTGGACGTCATTGGAAAATGAATTGAATGATCAAGCATGCAGCTACACTGTTAGCCTACGGTGAGAAACACACACACACACACACACACACACACACACACACACACACACACACACACACACACACACACACACACACACACACATAGTATTTTTCTCATGGGGTCTAAGACTGACAGGCACACACATACACACGCGCATGCACACACACACACACACACACACACACACACACACACACACACACACACACACACACACACACACACACACACACACACACACACACACACACACATACAGCTAGACTGGCAGGAACAGATGGTTTTCCATGATGACCTCCTCCCCCCCTCTGTCCCTCTCCCCTCTCCCTCTCCCTCTCTCTACCTCTCTCTCTCTCCCTCTCCCTCTGCTCTGACCCTCTCTCTCTCTCTCTCCCTCTCTCTCTCCCTCTCTCCCTCTCTCTCCCTCTCTCTCTCTCTCTCTCTCTCTCTCTCCCCTCTCCCTCTCTCCCTCTCTCTCCCCTCTCTCTCTCTCTCTCTCTCTCTCTCTCTCTCCCCCTCTTCCTCTCCCTGTCTCTCTCTCTATCTCACACACACACACACACACACACACACACACACACACACCTCAGCGGGTGTTAGAATATTTTCACATGTGGGCCTGGAGCTGAGATAGATAGATAGATAGATAGATAGATAGATAGATAGATAGAGAGAGAGAGAGAGAGAGAGAGAGAGAGAGATAGAGAGATAGAGAGAGATAGAGAGAGAGAGAGAGAGAGAGAGAGAGAGAGAGAGAGAGAGAGAGAGGGAGAGAGAGATAGTAATGTATTACTAAAGGCCCTGCCATAGTGGTGTATTACTATGGTAGTAATGTATTACTAAAGGCCCTGTGTACTGTCTTAGCGTGTAGTACTATGGTAGTAATGTATTACTAAAGGCCCTGTGTACTGTCATAGTAGTGTAGTACTATGGTAGTAATGTATTACTAAAGGCCCTGTGTACTGTCATAGTAGTGTAGTACTGTGGTAGTAATGTATTACTAAAGGCCCTGTGTGCTGTCATAGTGGTGTAGTACTATGGTAGTAATGTATTACTAAAGGCCCTGTGTACTGTCATAGTGGTGTAGTACTATGGTAGTAATGTATTACTAAAGGCCCTGTGTACTGTCATAGTAGTGTAGTACTATGGTAGTAATGTATTACTAAAGGCCCTGTGTACTGTCATAGTAGTGTAGTACTGTGGTAGTAATGTATTACTAAAGGCCCTGTGTACTGTCATAGTGGTGTAGTACTATGGTAGTAATGTATTACTAAAGGCCCTGTGTACTGTCATAGTAGTGTAGTACTATGGTAGTAATGTATTACTTAAGTCCCTGTGTACTGTCATAGTGGTGTAGTACTATGGTAGTAATGTATTACTAAAGGCCCTGTGTACTGTCATAGTGGTGTAGTACTATGGTAGTAATGTATTACTTAAGGCCCTGTGTACTGTCATAGTGGTGTAGTACTATGGTAGTAATGTATTACTAAAGGCCCTGTGTACTGTCATAGTGGTGTAGTACTATGGTAGTAATGTATTACTAAAGGCCCTGTGCACTGTCATAGTGGTGTAGTACTATGGTAGTAATGTATTACTAAAGGCCCTGTGTACTGTCATAGTGGTGTAGTACTATGGTAGTAATGTATTACTAAAGGCCCTGTGTTATGTCATAGTGGTGTAGTACTATGGTAGTAATGTATTACTAAAGGCCCTGTGTACTGTCATAGTGGTGTAGTACTATGGTAGTAATGTATTACTAAAGGCCCTGTGTACTGTCATAGTGGTGTAGTACTATGGTAGTAATGTATTACTAAAGGCCCCGTCTTATGTCATAGTGGTGTAGTACTATGGTAGTAATGTATTACTAAAGGCCCTGTGTACTGTCATAGTAGTGTAGTACTATGGTAGTAATGTATTACTAAAGGCCCTGTGTACTGTCATAGTAGTGTAGTACTATGGTAGTAATGTATTACTAAAGGCCCTGTGTACTGTCATAGTGGTGTAGTACTATGGTAGTAATGTGTTACTAAAGGCCCTGTGTACTGTCATAGTAGTGTAGTACTATGGTAATTAACCTTTCAATGACTGTTACAGCCTGCTACTGGTTATACGACCTGCATTTAGTGGCTACCATCACCTCAAAACAATATGTCTCTCAGTGTACACGCTGTCTGAAGGTTTATGAAAATCACAATATTTATGTTTTTATACACAGAATTGACCAAGTGTCCCAACTGTAACTATTGTCATGCACTGCACTATGTAGACCTTCATACTCCAGTGGTCATGAAGAGGGAGTGGAAGTCAAGTTCAAGTTCAAGCTCTTTTGTCTTCCAATGTTTATCTGCTATTACCAAGCTTACTGTATATGTTTGAGTTAGGAATGCACATTTAAACATTAAAAAAAAAGTCAATGTTGAACTTTAAAAACGTTCTGAATGTTTGGGAATGTGCCTGTTTTTCGTCTATGGTCAAATGAGTAGATAGTAGATGTTGTTTATCCTTCAAAAACAAGTGTTGCCTTTCTTATCACATGTTCTAAATCAGCAAGTCTTGCAATGTATTTCAATGTGTTTTAAAAAATACAGCTGGGCTGCCATTTTCGCGGTTCAATCAGCAAGTCTTACAATGCATTTCAATGTGTTTTAAAACTACGTTTCCCACGATGCAGTTGGGTCAGGAGCCTGGTGCCAAGACCAAGCAGAGTAAGAAGAAGAAGAAGGAGAAGGATCTGGAAGAGCTGAAGAAGGAAGTTGACATAGTGAGTAGTTAACACACACGCACGCACGCACGCACGCACGCACGCACGCACGCACGCACGCACGCACGCACACGTGCACACACACACGCACACACACAGACACAGACACAGACACAGACACAGACACAGACACACACACACACACACACACACACACACACACACACACACACACACACACACACACACACACACACACACACACACACACACAAGGGGTCAAGGGAATAGAAAGAAGGGGGCCCATAACTGGGTTCTCATTACATGGTATGTATTGGGTGCGGTGGGGGGTGGAGGGGGGCCTTTCACATGACTTTGTCCCAGGCCCAGCCAAAATCAGTGAGATTTTATTATTATTATTATTATTTTTAATACAAAAAGGAATGAGCACATAGCAGTATTTCAGGTGATTGACCAAACAGATGACGAGCAATGACGGTAGATTAAGGACAGTTGGGGGGCTTGACATGATAAGTTGCGTAATTGTTTGATAGCGTAATAGCGTACCCCCACTTTAAAAATCCCCACTACACCACTGGCTGTTAGCAGGCCAGCACACAAACACTGTTGGATCCGACCGGCTCAACACACTTAACCACCAGCAGGTGGAGCTCTTTCACAGTATTTGATCTCCACACACACACACACACACACACACACACACACACACACACACACACACACACACACACACACACACACACACACACACACACACACACACACACACACACACACACACACACACACACACACACACACTTCACATTGCATGATATCACATTTGGCAAGACTTTTATTTATCATTCATTCACTTTGATGTTGGTGACCCATTGTAGTGCTTGAGTGTATATGTATGTATGTGTGTGTATGTTTTTTTTATGTGTGTGAAATACGAGGAGAGAGAGAGAGAGAGAGAGAAATAAAGAGTGTTTATACTGTACTTGTATTTACAGTACTGTGACAATATTTCTTATTTGCGCGTGTCTGTGTGTGTTTTTACAGGATGACCACAAGATCTCCGCAGCTGAGCTATGCGAGCGCTATGGAGTCGACATTGAACGGGTGAATGTTAAACCTTACATATATTATGATATTTATTTCAGGGCTTGACATTAACTTGCCTGAGCGAGCCTGGTGATGCACAGAGACGAAACACGTTGTTCGCTCTTAAGAAACGGGCAAAAAAAGTCAAATAAGAGTACGGTAAAATGATTTCTTCTTTTTTAGCGGCTTTTTTATGCCTTTATTTGATAGGATAGTCTGAGATGGTGACAGGAAGCGAGTGGGACAGAGAGACGGGGTGGGATCGGGAAATGGCCCCGGCCGGACTCCAACCGGGGTCCCCGTGGGCATGCAAGCCCAAATGTGGGGGGCTTAGTGCGCTGCGCCACAGCACCCCCCAAAATGAAGTATTGAACACTTCTGCCTTTACCAGCACCTGCAGTAGAAACTAAGCAGATCTTTGAACTGGGGAAGTTTACACCTTTGACATTTATTTCAGGGCTTGACATTAACCTTCATGCTCGCTGGTTCCAGGAGTTTCCCGGAGTCACTATAGCCATGAAGTCTTTCTACAATATATATTTTTATAGCCTACCATTAGCAGTCATGGGTGAGCGGTTAGGGCGTCAGACTTGCATCCCAGAGGTTGCCGGTTCGACTCCCGACCCGCCAGGTTGGTGGGGGGAGTAATCAACCAGTGCTCTCCCCCATCCTCCTCCATGACTGAGGTACCCTAAGCATGGTACCGTCCCACCGCACTGCTCCCCATGGGGCGCCACTGAGGGCTGCCCCCTTGCACGGGTGAGGCATAAATGCAATTTCGTTGTGTGCAGTGTTCACTTGTGTGCTGTGGAGTGCTGTGTCACAATGACAATGGGAGTTGGAGTTTCCCAATGGGCTTTCACTTTTTCTTTCACTTTATATGTCTAAGCTTTGAAGATGACCTGCTAAATGAAGATGAATACTATGGACAATAAATATTTTAGATAGAAAGAATATTTCTGGAACTTGAGTATAACCAACTGATATAAGGGGGACATAATACGATTAATGGTGACCTGTCTTACCAAAGAATAAGTTACCTGCCAACATGGCTAGTGAGAGTTCAGTGAGAGTGAGACTTACAGGTAGTCTACTAGGCACAGCCGAGTTTGACCCTGTTTGGCCTGTTGTCAGGTACTTACGTACTTAGGTAGTGATTCACACACTTCACACACGCCACCTTGACCTCATCATAAGCCTGCCAAAGCCCCCGTTAATTTTGAACAATTAAATAGACTAATGCCCCCCCATTTGCAACCCCCCCCCCCCTCCCTCCTGACAGTATCTATCTACCCGGGTCTCACCCACAAGCGAGCATAATTACTTAATGATGATCAAGACAATTACTGAACAGATGATCAAGAAAAGCTTACTTAATATTTTATTATTGATGCTTTAGCAATGATTAATTAATGAATAATACTTGTTTGTTATTGATTAATTAATACTTAATACTTGTTATATTCCCCCCGCGTCTGACCCTCAAGCTAGCAGGACAAACTTGTTTATTATTGATTGATTAGTGCTTAATAATTGTTTATTAATTATTAATTATTGCTTACAAGTGTACAGAGGACATACTTGCTTAATGGTAGTTAACAAATAATCAAGAAAAGCTTACGTAACATGTTTATTACTAATAAGTTCATGCTTAATAATACTTCTGTTGTGTCCCCCTTGTAGGGCCTGACCAACAAGCGTGCCATGGAGGTGTTGGCGCGTGACGGCCCCAACTCGCTGACCCCGCCCCCCACCACCCCCGAGTGGGTCAAGTTCTGCAAGCAGCTGTTCGGGGGCTTCTCCATCCTGCTCTGGATCGGAGCCATCCTCTGCTTCTTCGCATACAGCATCCAGGTGGCCACCGAGGACGAACCGGCCAATGACAACGTGAGTAGAGAGCAGAACCGGCCAATCACAACGTGAGTAGAGTGGAGAGCAGAACCGGCCAATCACAACGTGAGTAGAGTAGAGAGCAGAACCGACCAATGACAACGTGAGTAGAGTAGAGAACAGAACCGGCCAATGACAACGTGAGTAGAGTAGAGAACAGAACCGGCCAATGACAACGTGAGTAGAGTAGAGAACAGAACCGGCCAATGACAACTTGAGTAGGGAGCAGAACAGGCCACTGACAAAGTGAGTAGAGAATAGAACCGGCCAGACAACGTGAGTAGAGAGCAGAACCGTCCAATCACAATGTGAGTAGAGAATAGAACCGGCCAATGACAACGTGAGTAGAGAGCAGAACCGTCCAATCACAATGTGAGTAGAGAATAGAACCGGCCAATGACAACGTGAGTAGAGAACAGAACCGGCCAATCACAACGTGAGTAGAGTGGAGAGCAGAACCGGCCAATGACAACTTGACTAGAGAGCAGAACCGGCCAATGACAGCGTGAGTAGAGAGCAGAACCGGCCAATGACAACGTGAGCAGAGAGCAGAACCGGCCAATGACAACTTGAGTAGAGAACAGCATGTGTATACTGTAATTCAGAGCGTGGCAATAGTTCCATGAACGGACTCGGTCCTCATTCCCTCAAACAGTAGAATTGGAGACCAAATGTGGTTCACTGTGGTACACAATCACAGAAGTTTGGCACAAATGATCATTAGATGCACTCTTTCAAAAAAAGGGCATTGGCCTTGAAAAAATCCAAGATAACTACTATCTGTTTCTCTCCCTCTCTCTTCCTCTCATCCCCTCATCCCCCTCTCTCCTCCTCTCATCCTCTCATCCCCCTCTCTCCTCCTCTCATCCTCTCATCCCCCTCTCTCCTCCTCTCATCCTCTCATCCCCCTCTCTCCAGCTCTGTCTGGCTGTGGTGTGGGGCACTGTTGTCATCTCTTCTTTCTCTCTCTCTAGCCAGAAGCTGCGCTTCTTTGGTAATAATGTGGGTGTGTTCATATGATGAAGTTTGTGTGTGTGTGTGCGTGTGTGTGGTTGTGGGGGGGGGGGGGTGTTACAATAAATGATGTGTTAAATCTCAATCCCCCTCTCCAGCTCTACCTCCCTCTCTCTATCTCTCTCTCTCTCTTCTCTAGCCCTCTCTCCAGCTCTACTATGGTGTGGTGTAATATATGTATCTCTCTCTCTCCCTGTCTCTCTCTCTCTCTCTCTCTCTCTCTCTCTCTCTCTCTCTCTCTCTCTCTCTCTCTCTCTCTCTCTCTATCCCTCTCTACAGCTCTACTATGGCGTGGTGAAATATCTCTCTCTCTCTCTCTCTCTCTCCCTCTCTTCTCTATCCCTCTCTACAGCTCTACCTGGGCGTGGTGTAATATATGTATCTCTCTCTCTCTCTCTCTCTCTCTCTCTCTCTCTCTCTCTCTCTCTCTCTCTCTCTCTCTCTCTCTCTCTCTCTCTCTCTCTCTATCTCTCTCTCTATCTCTCTCTCTCTATCTCTCTCTCTCTCTCTCTCTCTCTACCTCTCTCTCTCTCTCTCTCTACCTCTCTCTCTCTCTCTCTCTCTCTACCTCTCTCTCTCTCTCCCTCTCTCTCTTCTCTATCCCTCTCTACAGCTCTACCTGGGCGTGGTGTAATATATGTATCTCTCTCTCTCTCTCTCTCTACCTCTCTCTCTCTCTCTCTCCCTCTCTTCTCTATCCCCCTCTCTACAGCTCTACCTGGGCGTGGTCTTGGCCACGGTCGTCATCGTCACCGGCTGCTTCTCCTACTACCAGGAGGCCAAGAGCTCGCGCATCATGGACTCCTTCAAGAACATGGTGCCCCAGGTCGGCCATTTTTGTAGTTCATTAGCCACGTCCTATTGTGGGTTTCAAAGGGAGACAAGACTACAAATGTCTAACTCAAGAGGCCATTTTTGTAGTTCATTAGCCATGTCCTGCTGTGGGTTTCAATGGGAGAAAAAGATGACAAATGTTTAACTCAAGTGGCCATTTTTGTAGGTCAATAGCGACGTCTTTATAACAACAATATAAAAAAAAGTCTATAGACTATAATCAACTCCTCATTTGTAAATAAAACAAAAATTAATTGATTGATTTGCAGCAAATATATGTTATATAGGCCTACCAGTATATACATACCAGGCGGCCATCTTGCTAAGGGCAAAACAATGTAATTTGACGTACCTTGCAGTTGGATATCTTGCCAAGGGCAAAACAATGTAATTTGACGTACCTTGCAGTCCGGCATCTTGCTAAGGGCAAAACAATGTAAGTTTCCATTGACCTTGATTGTTCTCAGCAAGCCCTGGTGATCCGCGAGGGTGAGAAAATGACGATCAACGCTGAGCACGTGGTGCAAGGAGACCTGGTGGAGATCAAAGGAGGAGACCGCATACCTGCCGACCTGAGGATCGTCTCCGCTTCTGGCTGCAAGGTGCTCGCCCATTGTTGTAGTTCAATAGTCGTGTTTTGACATGGGTTTCAATTGGAGAAAAGACTACACATTAAAGGCTACATGAAGAGGCCATTTTTGTAGTCCAATAATAGCCATGTTTTATAATGAAGATGCAAGAGATTCACCTGTATTGTTCTCTGTGTGTGTGCGTGTGTGTGTGTCTGTGTGTTTGCGTGCGTGCGTGTTTCAGGTTGACAACTCGTCCCTGACAGGAGAGTCGGAGCCCCAGACGCGCTCCCCCGACTTCACCAATGACAGTCTCCTGGAGACCAGGAACATCGCCTTCTTCTCCACCAACTGCGTAGAGGGTGAGAGGAGGCCACTTTGTAGTTCAATAGCCATGTTTTATTATAGGTTTCAATGGGGGAAAAGACTACACATGGATATCGTAGGAGGTTATCGGCTGGTGCCCATTTTGGGCCATTTTTAGCTCCATGTCAGGCCGTCAGGATAGGCACAGTCACTTCATCCTCCATCATCACCAACACGGGAGCTCCACACAGGAGCTCCGCAGGGCAGTCTCTTTTGCCGTGTCCAGACCAAGAGCGAACTACGCTGCCTGCTAGCGTGGGTAGCAGAAGAAGTTTTGCCTTGAATTCGCTGTATTCGCTCCAGACGCAGCATTGACATGTTTGATTCAGCTAATCACATAACGGCTCTGGCTTGACAGGCTGGGACATTCGTTGATATGAACATTCCAATTGTTTTTTGCCGAACCGCGTCATAGCGAATTCGCCTACGATTAGATTTTGTTTAATCGTTAAAATTCGTGCTGGTCGCTCAGGAAGCTTCGCCCCTGGCGAATTCGCTGGTAGCGCTGGTCGCGTGCCCTCCATAGAGAAATAATGACTTCCGTCGCTCCATTCGCTCCTGGTCTGTACACGCCATTTCTCTACACCTTTATACACCAACGACCAGCCCCTCCCCCATCACCACATACTTTAAGTACTCCGACGACACTGCCGTCCTATGCCTGCTCAACAATGACGACTCAATCACAGCCTACCAACAATCCATAACTCATTTCACTCAGTGGTGCACAGATAACTTTTTGGAACTCAATGTTACAAAAACAAAATAAATGGCCTTTCACAGCACACTATCCCCCCTTCTCGCCCCTCACCTCCATTCACAACCAGAGAGTTGAACAGGTCAGACATTTCAAATACCTTGGACTCACCATAGACAATAAACTCACTTTTGATGCACATGTCGCCAACATCCACAAAAGATCTCAACAGAGACTTTATGTGATCCGTAAACTTTCCACCCTCTCTGTCGCCCCTCATCTCCTTTCCCACCTCTACTTCAGCATCATCCAACCCATCCTAGTGTGCTGCTCACCCTGTTTTTACAACATGCTCCCCACCAGCTGCAGGAACAAACTCACTAAAATCATACACACTGCATCCAAAATCACTCGCCACCCCACACACAACCTGACTGATCTCAACCTCAAAGCTGTCACACGTCTTGCACAGTCAATAATCAGAGACCACACCCATCCTCTCCATCAACACTTCACACTTCTCCCATCCGGACGGATGTACAGGACACTCAGGTGCTGACGAGAACGCTTTAGCAAAAGCTTCATCCCATCTGCCATCACAGCACTGAACAACAACCTTCCACAATAGCTCAGTATGGTCCCCCCTGGCTGTGTGTGTATGTATGAATGTATGGATATACTATGTGATTGCTGGTTTATTGTGTGAGTAAGGGATTAAGTTGTCTATGGTTAGTATCTGTGTTGACGTATGCATGTCTGAGTGGATGTGTGTGGGTGTATGTTGAGAGTAGGCCTATGTGATCTATTGACTGTATTTGTGTATGACTGCATATAGCACTTGATGTCTTGATGTTGTCCTTGTGTACTCTATTGAGTATGTGCTTTTGTTTTTTGTCTTTATGTTTGGCTCTAAACTAGTTTGATGGTGGTGAAAACAAATGTCCCCTCTTGGGGACAATAAAGGCATCTAATCTAGAATCATCATGGTGCATTCCAGTCCCACATCATCCTAGTAGAAGCACTTTTCCATACTCCTACTATGAAAAATGCTCTGGAACGCCTGTCGAAGTGGGATATCCAACTAGCGAACTAGGGGGGACTCACACTACTCCCACCTCAACAAATCAAAGTCGGCTGATAATGGCGGCGCCCATGGAGCCGTTATTTAAAAATAAATAGTAGAAATCCATTTCTCTTTTGTGCAGCTGTTCCAAAGACAGCAATTTTGACTCAGCATAAACTTTGTGTTATTACATGATATTGCGTCAACATAAATGTAGCATATGGCAGAAGTAATAGTTATTACGGCTCATTTGGCTCATATGAAAACACCTTGCTAAACTCAGCTAAACCACGACAGTTGCCATGGTTGTAGAACTCCCACTTCAACTGTCAGGAACGGGAGCAGAAATATTCAGGTTGGATAAGAGCAATCGCCTACTACTAGTTTGGATTGGGCATTATAATGGGTTTCAATGGGAGAGAAGACAACACCCTAGGCCAACTTAAGAGACCTTTTTTGTAGTTCAATAGTCCCGTCTTATAATGGGTTTCAATGGGAGAGAAGACTACACACTAGGCCAACTTAAGAGACCTTTTTTGTAGTTCAATAGTCCCGTCTTATAATGGGTTTCAATGGGAGAGAAGACTACACACTAGGCCAACTTAAGAGACCTTTTTTGTAGTTCAATAGTCCCGTCTTATAATGGGTTTCAATGGGAGAGAAGACTACACACTAGGCCAACTTAAGAAACCATTTGTATCCCTTCCTTGTTTTCCTTCCTTCCCTTCCTTCTGTTTCATATAGTTACCATCATGCTAGTTGCTGACCATTGTTGCTAAACTTTCTTTCTTTCTTTCTTTCTTTCTTTCTTTCTTTCTTTCTTTCTTTTTTTCTTTCTTCACAACCTATACCGCCATCACGTGTTTCACACCATTCTTTCCTTCTTCCTTGTTTCTAGGCAACGCTCAAGGCATCGTCATCCACACCGGTGACCGCACGGTGATGGGCCGTATCGCCACTCTGGCTAGCGGCCTCTCGGTCGGACAGACGCCCATCAACCGCGAGATCGAACACTTCATCCACATCATCACGGGCGTGGCCGTCTTCCTGGGCGTCTCCTTCTTCATCCTGGCCTTGATCCTGGGATACACGTGGCTGGAGGCCGTCATCTTCCTCATCGGCATCATCGTTGCTAACGTGCCTGAGGGCCTTCTGGCTACTGTTACGGTGAGTTTGAGTAAGAGGCCATATCTTGTAGTTCAATAGTCCCGTCTTATAATGGATTTCAATGGGAGAAGTGACTGCACAATAGGCATTGGCGTCATCATGGCTAATGTGCCTGAGGGCCTTCTGGTGACTGTTACGGTGAATAAGAGGCCATTTTCTTGTAGTTCAATAGTCACGTCTTATAATGGATTTCAATGGGGCACCGAAGCCACGCCCTTCTACTTCTAATCCATGGGACTGTAAGTCACAACATTTTGAATGGAAGTGAATGGAGCGAGACAAGCGAAATCCTGATTCCGTTTGGCATGTGCTCTGGATGTCACATATGATAGCAGTGAATCTTAAAGGTTTGGATTGGCGTCTTAAGACCGCTCATTTTCAGCAGGCAAGAACGGTTATTTTAGTTTTTGTGTGAAACTGGGTAAGAGACTACAACATGCGCCTCAGGTATTTGACGTGAACCACGAGGCTGAAGGTGCCCAGCCAGCTCTACCGCTGCTCCACGGCTGAAGTGGCTGCACATCAGACATGCGACTTTTGTTGTTTAGTCCAAATAATTACATATTTTTGCACACACACACAACTCACAAATCGCTTGACAAGTAAAGTCGACAACATTGGTTATCATTAATTCCCCATGAGGTGGTACAGCATACTGTATGTGTTATCTAAAGAGGAAAGTGGATCGGAAAATAGGTTTCATCAGTCCATTGCAGCCCAGTCAAAGTCTTTCACTTTCCCAGCCCCATGAGCTGCCCGGAGACTTAGGTACCCCATCGGACTGAAGGACTACAAAAAAATGACATTATTCTGGGCCGCCCATATTAGGTAATTTTTTGTTCAGTAGCTATGTCTGATAATGGATTTCAGTGGGAGGACAGACTACACACTAGGCTACCTAAAGAGGCCCTTTTTGTAGTTCAGTAGCCGCCTCTTATAATGGGTTTCAATGGGAGAAAGGACTACGCACAGGGCTACCTGAAGAGGCCATTTTGGCCATTTGGCCATCTTTGGAAGAACTGCTGGATGAAGGATCTAGTATTGTTTTATCTAACAGGTCCTAACTTCTGTTCTCTCTCTCTCTCTCTCTCTCTCTCTCTCTCTCTCTCTCTCTCTCTCTCTCTCTCTCTCTCTCTCTCTCTCTCTCTCTCTCTCTCTCTCTCTCTCTCTCTCTCTTCTTCTTCTTCTCCCTCTGCAGGTGTGCCTGACCCTGACTGCTAAGCGCATGGCCAAGAAGAACTGCCTGGTGAAGAACTTGGAGGCAGTGGAGACTCTGGGCTCCACCTCCACCATCTGCTCCGACAAGACGGGAACTCTGACCCAGAACCGCATGACTGTGGCCCACATGTGGTTCGATAACCAGATCCACGAGGCCGACACCACCGAGGATCAGTCTGGTGAATACACACACACACACACACAGACACACACAGACACACACACACACACACACACACACACACACACACACACACACACACACACACACACACACACACACACACACACACACACACACACAGACCAGATCCACATGGCCGACAAGGGTGTGGATTCTTCCTCGAACTGAACTCCAAAAAAACACAAAATGGCCACTGAAGGCAAATTTGTAGTTTTATGAGCTATAGAAACGCATGCTATGGATTGTGATGGAAACTACATTTCCCTACAGGGTCCGGATTTGACAAGTCTTCCCCGACCTGGTTTGCTTTGGCCCGTGTGGCTGGACTGTGTAACCGCGCCGTCTTTAAACCAGACCAGGACCGCATTCCCATCCTCAAAGTGAGTTTCTATTTTTGTTGTTCAATAGCCACGTCTTATAATGGGTTTCAATGGGAGAGCAGACTACAAACTAGTCAATCTGAAGAGGCCATTTTTGAAGTTTAATAGCCACTTCTTATAATGGGTTTCAATAGGAGAAAAGACTACACACTAGGCTACCTGACCTGAAGAGGACATGTTTGTTATTCAATAGCCACATCTTGTAAAGGGTTTCAAACCGCTGTCATCTACCTCTAAATGACTTGCAAAATTATTCCAATATGAAGCTGAAATTTAGCGAGATTTCGCAATTACGTTAGTGATCCAGCCCACTTGAAATCAAATTGGCTTTATTGAAATGAGCTTGACTTACTGCATGTAACCGAGGCCAACTAGCAGAGTGTGGCGTGGAACATTAGTAAACCTCCCTCCCAAAGCCTCATACAGTATCGGTAGACTAGCGCTGAACTGAACTTGTCAGGACTCATAAGCGAACCTCACGGAGACCACCTCAATAAAGAGTACGGTTCACCTCACGGAGACCACCTCAATAAAGAGTACGGTTCACTTCCGAGGGGACTTTAGAGAATTCATACAGAAAATGCTGAATCACAGGTCTGGGTTTACTTAAATGGCGGAAAGGGACCAGGTGTGAAAACAGTCTTAGGGCGTTTCCCAATGTCAAGTGTATGAGCCTTGGAAGTGTGTCAGCCTAATTAGCGACGCCAAGTGATTGGATACTCCGCAGAGTTCACCAAAGAGTTTCCAATCACTGGGCGTGATTACGAAGGCTGATACACTTCGAAGGACAGCCTTAGTGTGTTTCTTGAGTACTATTTTTGGTCCGATCACGCTACAGTACACCGTTTCCCTCAACTTTCCTCAAATTCTGCAAAGAAATTCAAATATTTGCAAAGGGAAAATAATCTGGTGCCACACTGAAAAAATACTGAAAAAAATTATTTTCCCTCTGCACTTATTACAAACCCCAACTCCGATGAAGTTGGGACGTTTGGTAAACAGTGAATAAAATCAAAATGCTATCATTTTCAAAACATTCAATCTATTCATTAGATGGAGAATAGTGAAAAGACAACATATTAAGTGTTAAAACCGAGAAAAAATATTGTTTTGGGGGACATATGTTCTCATTTCTAATTTGATAAATCCAACACGTCTCAAAAGAGTTGGGACGGGGATCAGTGAAATTTAGTAAACATCCAAATAAGATAAAACAACAAAGAAGAACATTTCAAAATGAATTGTACTGACGGACAATATAGGTGTCCAGGTATAAGATCATCACAGAGAGGCTGAGTCACTCAGAATTAAAGTTGCAAAGGGAATAATTACCATAGTTATTACATACATTTTTGAATTCCCTTTGATTTACCACGATTGAGTGTATATAAGACATATTTTTGTTAATAAAATCATTGTATAGGTTCATGACATCATGAAATATATATTGGCTGTAGTCTCACTCTAGCACTCCAGGAATTAGAGCTATTGAAAATTGACCATATTAAGAATGCTTAATGCATGAAAATGATACAGGGGTGTAACATTCTCCTAAGCACCTGAGCTCACTTGAAATAGACCCAGAAGACATGGGAAACTGTCCTTTGCTTACAGAAGTCAGCAGAAGTTGTGGAAGTCCATTCTTTTTGACAATAATAGAGCATTGCACATCCTGTGCTACAGTGAAAATGGACCATCCAACTTGTGTTAGTGCTAGCTTCAAAAGTCAGCCTCCATGATGGCATGCGGTTGCAGTAGTGCATTGGTTAAGATGTTCTCACTCATCTGTAGAGTTAAATACAGTGCTGAATGGTATGAATGGGTTTTAAACAGCATGAAAAGCCACTCATGCATTATATTTTGAAGGGAGATCTTCGATTACTGCCACATAGTAAGGTCAAATTGCATTCTCTACTATGTTTTAACAGTTTGGCTCCATCATAAGGACCAGCAGGTGATAAAATGGTGGGTTTTTGGTCAAGACCTGTCACACTGTAAGCACTACAGAAAGGAAAACATTGCAAAACATGACAAGGAATACACCCACCATTTAAGCTGGTGAAATCATGTCCAAGATAGGAATTAACACTGTTTTTTATATAAAATCATCTCATCGGTTAAAGTATTTAACTGTTAAGAGTTGTCTTTTGTTTTGTTTGTAGTCTTCCTCGACATTTGCTGCCATTTATTGTCCCCGTCCCAACTCTTTTGAGACGTGTTGGATTTATCAAATTAGAAATGAGTACATATGTCCCCCAAAACAATATTTTTTCTCGGTTTTAACACTTAATATGTTGTCTTTTCACTATTCTCCATCTAATGAATAGATTGAATGTTTTGAAAATGATAGCATTTTGATTTTATTCACTGTTTACCAAACGTCCCAACTTCATCGGAGTTGGGGTTTGTATTTAGTCCTGCTCTGTTTGCACCGGATTGTCAAATTAGAAGCGTGGAGGGCGTATTTCTTTTGTTTTTACAAATTCAAATATTTCTTTCTTTCTTTCTTTCTTTCTTTCTTTCTTTCTTTCCCCTATTGTTTTCCAGAGAGATACGGCGGGTGACGCGTCCGAGTCTGCCTTGCTGAAGTGCATCGAGCTGTCATGCGGCTCCGTGAGGGCCATGCGGGACGCCAACCGCAAAGTGGTGGAGATCCCATTCAACTCCACCAACAAATACCAGGTAACGCGCACACACACACACACACACACACACACACACACACACACACACACACACACACACACACACACACACACACACACACACACACACACACACACACACATGCCAACCGCAAGGTGGTGGAGATCCCATTCAACTCCACCAACAAATACCAGGTGACACACAAACACACACACACACACACACACACACACACACACACACACAC
>NC_085872.1:53172971-53175471 GCF_034702125.1 Engraulis encrasicolus
CGCCCCCTGCTGGTCACTTATGGCATATACCATCCCTACACACCGCCCCCTGCTGGTCACATATGGCATATACCATCCCTTCACACCGCCCCCTGCTGGTCACTTATGGCATATACCATCCCTACACACCGCCCCCTGCTGGTCACTTATACCATCCCTTCACACCGCCCCCTGCTGGTCACTTATCGCATATACCATCCCTACACACCGCCCCCTGCTGGTCACTTATACCATCCCTACACACCGCCCCCTGCTGGTCACATATGGCATATACCATCCCTTCACACCGCCCCCTGCTGGTCACATATACCATCCCTTCACACCGCCCCCTGCTGGTCACTTATGGCATATACCATCCCTACACACCGCCCCCTGCTGGTCACTTATGGCCTATACCATCCCTTCACACCGCCCCCTGCTGGTCACTTATACCATCCCTTCACACCGCCCCCTGCTGGTCACATATGGCATATACCATCCCTACACACCGCCCCCTGCTGGTCACTTATGGCCTATACCATCCCTACACACCGCCCCCTGCTGGTCACTTATACCATCCCTACACACCGCCCCCCGCTGGTCACTTATGGCATATACCATCCCTTCACACCGCCCCCTGCTGGTCACTTATACCATCCCTTCACACCGCCCCCTGCTGGTCACTTATACCATCCCTACACACCGCCCCCTGCTGGTCACATATACCATCCCTACACACCGCCCCCCGCTGGTCACTTATGGCATATACCATCCCTTCACACCGCCCCCTGCTGGTCACTTATACCATCCCTTCACACCGCCCCCTGCTGGTCACTTATACCATCCCTTCACACCGCCCCCTGCTGGTCACTTATACCATCCCTACACACCGCCCCCTGCTGGTCACTTATACCATCCCTTCACACCGCCCCCTGCTGGACACTTATACCATCCCTTCACACCGCCCCCTGCTGGTCACTTATACCATCCCTTCACACCGCCCCCTGCTGGTCACTTATACCATCCCTTCACACCGCCCCCTGCTGGTCACTTATGGCATATACCATCCCTACACACCGCCCCCTGCTGGTCACTTGTACCATCCCTACACACCGCCCCCTGCTGGTCACTTATACCATCCCTTCACACCCCCCCCCTGCTGGTCACTTATACCATCCCTACACACCGCCCCCTGCTGGTCACTTATACCATCCCTACACACCGCCCCCTGCTGGTCACTTATACCATCCCTACACACCGCCCCCTGCTGGTCACTTATACCATCCCTACACACCGCCCCCTGCTGGTCACTTATGGCCTATACCATCCCTTCACACCGCCCCCTGCTGGTCACTTATACCATCCCTTCACACCACCCTGCTGGTCACATATGGCATATACCATCCCTACACACCGCCCCCTGCTGGTCACATATACCATCCCTACACACCGCCCCCTGCTGGTCACATATACCATCCCTACACACCGCCCCCTGCTGGTCACATATACCATCCCTACACACCGCCCCCTGCTGGTCACTTATACCATCCCTTCACACCGCCCCCTGCTGGTCACTTATGGCATATACCATCCCTACACACCGCCCCCTGCTGGTCACTTATGGCATATACCATCCCTACACACCGCCCCCTGCTGGTCACTTATACCATCCCTACACACCGCCCCCTGCTGGTCACTTATTCCATCCCTTCACACCGCCCCCTGCTGGTCACTTATACCATCCCTACACACCGCCCCCTGCTGGTCACTTATACCATCCCTACACACCGCCCCCTGCTGGTCACTTATACCATCCCTACACACCGCCCCCTGCTGGTCACTTATACCATCCCTTCACACCGCCCCCTGCTGGTCACTTATACCATCCCTACACACCGCCCCCTGCTGGTCACTTATACCATCCCTTCACACCGCCCCCTGCTGGACACTTATACCATCCCTTCACACCGCCCCCTGCTGGTCACTTATACCATCCCTTCACACCGCCCCCTGCTGGTCACTTATACCATCCCTTCACACCGCCCCCTGCTGGTCACTTATGGCATATACCATCCCTACACACCGCCCCCTGCTGGTCACTTATACCATCCCTACACACCGCCCCCTGCTGGTCACTTATACCATCCCTACACACCGCCCCCTGCTGGTCACTTATACCATCCCTACACACCGCCCCCTGCTGGTCACTTATGGCCTATACCATCCCTTCACACGCCTTTCCATGGTACTCTGACTAGCTCACAGTTCAGTCAGAGAACAGTATATGAGAGTAAGATAAAGCAGGCGGGTTATTTTCCGGTATCCTCTTTACGTCGGGTGGACGCCCCTTTAGAAGACCTTCGATTAGGAGACCTTCGGAGTCCTGAGGTTGAGAATAAATGGAGTCCCCTTAGCGCTGTAGACGGCGGTAGCGTTCGTCTTGTGCAAACACCACGAAAAGAGAAGGAAAAGGAGGGACAACGCCCCCTTAGGAGACCGAATTTTGAGCACACTCCTTTGC
>NC_085872.1:53180471-53185471 GCF_034702125.1 Engraulis encrasicolus
TGTCATACTTGACCTTGGTTACTTTGTCATTGTTACCTTGTCATACTTGACCTTGGTTACTTTGTCATTGTTACCTTGTCATACTTGACCTTGGTTACTTTGTGATTGTTACCTTGTCTAACTTGACCTTGGTTAATTTGTCATTCTGGTCGTTTCTGGTGTGCACGCACAGTTAAAGGCGTAATGTTCCGCGGCCTGCCCAACTCATTCGGGGCTGGACTGGCCATCTGGCATAGCCTAACGGGCATTTCCCAGTGGGCCCAGCACCCTTGTGGGCCCCTGGCCATCTGGCATAGCCTAACGGGCATTTCCCAGTGGGCCCAGCACCCTTGTGGGCCCCTGGCCATCTGGCATAGCCTAACGGGCATTTCCCAGTGGGCCCAGCACCCTTGTGGGCCCCTGGCCATCTGGCATAGCCTAACGGGCATTTCCCAGTGGGCCCAGCACCCTTGTGGGCCCCTGGCCATCTGGCATAGCCTAACGGGCATTTCCCAGTGGGCCCAGCACCCTTGTGGGCCCCTGGCCATCTGGCATAGCCTAACGGGCATTTCCCAGTGGGCCCAGCACCCTTGTGGGCCCCTGGCCATCTGGCATAGCCTAACGGGCATTTCCCAGTGGGCCCAGCACCCTTGTGGGCCCCTGGCCATCTGGCATAGCCTAACGGGCATTTCCCAGTGGGCCCAGCACCCTTGTGGGCCCCTGTTTTCAGAAATGTTAAAAAAATGTAAAAAAGGTTGGTAATGAGCTATGACGCGCTTCAGCGAAGATCAATTGGAATGTTCATATCTACGATGTCAATTTCGTGATTCAAAACAATATCAGCTTTCCACATGTTTCTTTTTCTTTCTCTCTCTCTCTCTGTCTCTATCTATCTATCTATCTATCTATCTATCTATCTATCTATCTATCTATCTATCTATCTATCTATCTATCTATCTATCTATGTGTTACAGACCTATGAGCAGCGTAAGATTGTGGAGTTCACGTGCCACACTGCCTTCTTCACGAGCATTGTGGTGGTCCAATGGGCCGATCTCATCATCTGTAAGACCAGACGCAACTCTCTCTTCCAGCAGGGCATGAGGTAAGCAGACGACTATATTTGTAGTTCAATAGCCATGTCTTATAATGGGTTTGAATGGGAGAAAAGACAGTCCCTCCAGTTTTTCGCGATTCAGCGATCGCGTGGATTCATGCAAATTCAATGATATTCCGCATAATTTCACGATGCCACGTAATTCCTGTGAAGCCGCATTTTCCCCGCAAATGTTCCCCTTTGTCCCCTTCAACGTTCTGTGGAGTTTATTGATTTATATTTTCGTCAAAAAAAATAAAAATGTGACTACAATACCACCGGAGACGAAAACCAATAGGAAGCATTTTTGTTAATATGTCACTGAAACATTGAAAAAGAATTGCCTGCTATTTCGCAAGTCGCGACCCTCATCTCAGCAGGTCCGCGTCTCTCTCCTCCCCTCCCTCACACATACACGCAGGCGTCGGTGCTGCACATCCGTGACCTTTTTTTAACAGCAGTAGCCTACTTTTCAGTGCAATCCTGGCTGGAAAAAGTATTGTTGCCCATTTATCCATGACAAAGAAGTGTATGCAGTCATGAAATAGTGGCGGTGCTGTCGCACAGTAGCAAACATCTTGCGTTACATGTTTGCGCAACTTCTCCACTCTTCCCTGTTGCTTTCATGAGCATGCTACCCGACGGTCGTTGTCTGATCTTTTTTCAATGTTCGCTAATGTTTGTAATTTAAGGGTCTATGTCTATGCGTAGACACAAGCCTTCTGATAACAATCACTGTAGTGCCGATCGCAAAGGATTCGGAAGTGTGGAGTTTTGCAACTTGTTTCAGTCAAGGACACCGAGATAGGAAGTGAACGGCCCTTCCACACTTTCACTGTGTTATTGCAATAAAGTTTTGCGAATCCATGCAACCATGCACACAACCATGTCAACGAGAGCGTGTATGCCATCACAACTTTGCATCAAGGTAATAATATGCAACCGCTTGCAATACGAGCACGAGAGAGAGAGAGAGAGAGAGAGAGAGAGAGACGCGTCTTCCAACAGGTGACATTGTAACGCTTGCATACTGTACCCCGTGACGCTCTTCATTAGCCTAGGCTACTGGTAGGCTTAGGCTATACCCACAAGTATTTTTTCATAACGCGCAGTCCCGTTTTCCCCCGAAGTCGTTCTAAAATATCGACAGAGATTGTGTCGCGGCCATGATTTTTTTTACACATTGGACGCACTGGCTTATAAGACGCTCTGGCAGTTTTTGAGAATAGCCTATTTTATGATTACAATATGTCATTTTAATCATTGATTCCCCCAAATTTTGTTACAGTTTGACAATATTATAGATAAGTGTAGACAAGATGAAATTAATGTAATATTTTAGCTGACTAAAATTATTTTAGATTTCATTGACTAAAATTGTATGAATTTTAGTCGACTAAAACTAGACTAAAATAAAAATTATTTAGATGACTAAATTTTTACTAAAACTAAAATTACATTTTCGTCAAGAGACTAAAACTAAAACTAATTTAAAAATTACTGTCAAAATTAACACTGCCAGAAAGGGGCGCAAAATCTTTGCAAAAAATTAGAAAATGCCGCCACAAAATCAGACATTTTGACCGCAAAAATCACAAAATCCCAGTGCAAAATCCTGGAGGGACTGAAAACACTGCAAATCACTAAATGAAGGGGCCAGACGCAACTCTCTCTTCCAGCTTTGTGTGTGTTTGTGTTGGTATATAATATATAATATCTCTCTCACACACTCTTTTTCTTGAAGTTCTTATTGTAATAAGTACATGTAATAAAGGTGCTTTGAAATTCAAAATTCTCTCTCTCTCTCTCTCTCTCTCTCTCTCTCTCTCTCTCTCTCTCCTCCAGGAATAATATTCTGATCTTCGGCCTGTTTGCTGAGACTGCGTTGGCAGCGTTCCTCTCCTACTGCCCAGGCATGGACGTCGCTCTGAGGATGTACCCCCTCAAGTAAGACACACACACCTGCACACACATACTTACACACACACACACACACACACACACACACACACACACACACACACACACACACACACACACACACATACAAACATACAAACACACACACATACACATACAAACACACACACACACACACACACACACACACTGTAAAAACTACCGGCACTGGCAAACTACTGGTCCAAATTCAAAGGCTACAATAAACAGCTGTGGGGTTCCACAGGGCACTGTACTGGGGCCATTTTATATTAAAACTTCACCTCTCTCTCTCTCTCTCTCTCTCTCTCTCTCTCTCTCTCTGTCTGTCTGTCTGTCTGTCTGTCTGTCTGTCTGTCTGTCTGTCTGTCTTTCCCTTTCCCCTTCTCTCTTCTTTCTTTGATTCCCTCTATCTCTCTCCCTCCCACCGCCCTGTCTCCCTCCACATCTCTCTTTCTTTCTCTTTCTCCCTCCGTCTCTCTCTCTCATCCCTCTATTTCAGGGTGTCCTGGTGGTTCTGTGCCTTCCCTTACTCCCTTCTGATCTTCGTCTATGATGAGATCCGCAAGTTCATCCTACGCAGAAGACCAGGAGGTAAGATCATTTACATTACACAATATCACAACTAAGAATATTTACATTACACAATATCACAACTAAGATTATTTACGCTAGACTATGTTTATATGGCGATGATCACTCATTTGTGAAAACAACAAAATTATGTAGTATCTAGTATCTCTCCGAATGTTTTTTGTTTACATGACAACCGCGTCGTCTGGTCTGAAAACGCAAAAAAAGCTGAAGAAGTGTGACGCATGTGACGTGAAGATGATTATGTGACGTGAAGATGTATGTGACGTGAAGATGCTTTTTTTTGCCATTGAGACCGAGATGCAATCTGGGTCGTCTTCAAAACTGCCCACTCTGAAAGGGGTCTTCAGACTTTTGGGGTTTTCAGACCCCGATGGTGCAGTTGACAAAACAAAAGACACTTCTGATTAAATATTTTATAATATATTTATATATTATATTCATATAAATGACCTGATGCACAAACACACATTGGCCTGTACTCAAGCCATGGGCATTTTTTTTGTTCTTTGTTCTTATTTTCTCTTCTCGTCTTTCACATGTGAAGAAAAATATGTTGTCAAAACGTTGAAACGAATATTGAAAACTCATTCAAACAAGTTTCCCAATAATAATAATTATAATAATCAAGCAGTCGAGCTTGTGTCATAGCAAAGGGGACATTCTTTTGAAAATGCAAAATAGTATTTTATGATTACAATTTGGGGGATTGGGTCAGTAAAGTAGAAATATCAAAATGCCACTTTTTGCGAATCTGGTGGACAGGTTTATAACATAGTGCAGGCCAATTGAAATTCAAGGGGCCTGTCCATTTTCCAAGATGGCCGCCATACAGATGTGTTGTAATGTGAAACACTTCATGGTTCCTTCTCGTTTGCTCACTCGGCTCGTGGTTGTTGCGATCCTGACAGTCTCAAACCCAATTTATAGGCTGCGTGGTGAGATGGGAAATGTAGTGAAGACGGGATAATGCTCACTCCTGATGACGGAGGTAGTCCGTTACAATAAAGTAGCCTATATATATATATTTTATTCATTCACGAGAGGTTCCGGATCAGCCAAAATAAGTCCCGGAACACAGGGGGGCTCAGAATTACGAGGTGGGGGATCCTGTTCCGGCATATTCCGGCTCGAATTAAACACTCTGGCCACCGTACAGATGTGCTGTAATGGAGCAATGAAACATTTCATAATTCTACCGATTTCTTTTCTTTCACAGGATGGGTCGAGATGGAAACCTACTATTAACATGAAGAACAAGACACAACTCTCTGTCTCCCTCTACCTCCCTCTCTCTCTCTCTCTCTCTCTCTCTCTCTCTCTCTCTCTCTCTCTCTCTCTCTCTCTCTCTCTCTCTCTCTCTCTCTCTCTCTCTCACAGTTTTCTGATTGTA
>NC_085872.1:53187971-53200471 GCF_034702125.1 Engraulis encrasicolus
AAAATAATAGTATGTAAAATTAAAAATAAACTGATGATTAAAATAAAGTGGAAGTAGGCTGATGTAAATGAATAAATGAATGAATAAGCATGAATTAGGCAATAGACTATGAAAAGCGTTAGGCCTATGTAAAAGCTATTATTATTACCGTATTATATTTTTCGCAACACTTCAAGAGCACGCATTGAACGATGCTGACGACCTCGTTTTGACCTTACGTACCTCTCCATTGAAAACAACAGTCTATCGACCTTTTCAAGATGGCGCCTACAAGTAGACATACCAGTACCTTAGTCGTCATTTCCTTTTAGTGGGTGGAACATCCGGTAAATATTGCAAAACATGGCGTTGCTTCTAAGGTCAGTATGCATTTGTTGCCCTTTAAGATACGGGTTTACATATGAAATGTAAAGCTTTAAACTGTATACTAATGCCACGTTTTGTTCTGTTATAGATAGATGTATTCAGTTATTTGCGTAAATTTTTCAAATTATACCGTTAAAAGGAACGTTGTGGCTTCGTTTGGTGACAGCACACAAGCTAACATGTTAGCTAGCATGGGTGTCAGAATGTCATTAGTGACAGTTTGTCACGAACTATGTAAACTTTGTTTTAAACTTATCATCGCTGCGAGCAAGTTAATAATCCAAATAAGAATCCCATAGAAAACTGTGATACTGGTCGGGGTACATGTGTTGTAGTGGGGAGGTGTTAAGATTTTCCCTGTAAGTCCAATGTGGGCGAGTGTGTACCGAAGCTGAGGTTGTTTGATGACATGGATGGTCTTTACTGATACAGAGACAGATGTTTAGATTGTTGAAATGATAGATAGATAGATAGATAGATAGATAGATAGATAGATAGATAGATAGATAGATAGATAGATAGATAGATAGAGATTGTCTGTGTTATTTGTTTGTCTTACTGGGGCTAGATACCGGTAGATAGATAGATCGAGGCACATTGTTGTGTGTGTTTGAGTGGGATGTCTGATACGCTATGATGTATTTTATGAACAGTGAAGAGGAAGTTTATCTGAATTAGGACTGGTAAAACATTCCATTTGGAATATGTGGCACTAGACTGTAACTGAGGAATCCATTTCACTGTTTATTTGTCTCTTAATAAAAAGCTTTTGATTGCAAGAAACGTCTTTAATGTCGACTGTGATGTATTGCAATCTAACTTGACTTGCGTCACTGAAAGACGCAAATGAAAGAAGTTGTGCAACAGTTTTGCAAGCTCTCTCTCTTTCTCTCTCTCTCTCTTTCTTTCTTTCTTTCTTTCTTTCTTTCTTTCTTTCTTTCTTTCTCTCTCTCTCTCTGTGTGACTACAGCTAACTTATCAGGCTTTTTATGACTGTGTGTGTGTGTCTGTTATCATCAGTGTCACGTGTGTGTGTGTGTGTGTGTGTGTGTGTGTGTGTGTGTGTGTGTGTGTGTGTGTAGCCTTTTATCATTTGCCGAAGTCCAGAAAACGTGCAACTGATATTTGTGACTGCACACACAGAGAGGAGATTCCAGTCTGGTGGAAGTGTGTGTGTCTGTGTCTGTGTCTGTGTGTGTGTGTGCAAGGTCAAATTTATTCTGTCCTGTTCCTGTTCTAATTGTGTGTCTAATATTTGTGTGTGTGTGTGTGTGTGTGTGTGTGTGTGTGTGTGTGTGTGTGTGTGTGTGTGTGTGTGTGTGTGTGTGTGTGTTACAGGTCTCTTGCCCGGTCAGGTGTGTGTGCGTCGCGCTCGCAGCTGCTCCTCTGCAGACAGTAAGTGATTGTGTGTGTGTGTGTGTGTGTGTGTGTGTGTGTGTGTGTGTGTGTGTGTGTTTTAAAGATATTCTTCAATAGTCTGAGAGTTGTTATGTGCTGATCTGATTGTGTTTGTGTAACGGATGAATTGTGAGTAAACGGAACGTGTGTGTGTGTGTGGTTTTTTTTTTTTGACACTGTCCTTCAATATTCTATATCAGGGGTGTCAAACATAAGGTCCGGTGGCCGGATGTGGCCCGCCAGACGGATCAATCTGGCCCCAGACTTATAGAGAAAAAGGGTCAAGAAAAAGAAGTAAATCTCTAGTTACAAAGTTACTGCAGAGGTTTGAGATTTCAGGTTGTCAAATTGGCCTTTACTGGTCTCCATTTCCTGCCCATGCTCCTGATACTCCCATCTAGGGCTGGGTATTCCAGCCATGTTCCTGTATCGATTCGATTTCGATTCTTAGGGCTTTGAATCGATTAATCACGATTCGATTCGATTCATTCCGAATCGATTCAATCCGTTCCCTTCTTGGTGCAAGGATTTCCCCCAAAAGATGCTGTTGCCTATTTTTATATAAAAATGTCAAAGGGCTGTGGCTTGACAGTGTTAACAGATTGCTCATTTGTAATAAGTAGGCCTAGGCCCAATTGACTAATACCTAGCCTACTGGGTATTTTCCATTGACCTAAATTAAACAAAAAGAACAACAACAACAAAAAAAGATTTTGTGCCCTGTGAATCGATTATGTGAATTTTAAATGATATCGATCGATTATCGATTAAATCGATTATTATCCACCACCAGATGATTGAGCAATGGGATTCCGTTGTGAAGCATAAGTTATTTCCCAGTTTCTTTTATGGAGTGGTCCGGGCCACTTGAGGTCAAATGTGCTGTATGTGGCCCCTGAACCCAACATGAGTTTGACACCCTCATCTGCTAGAGGTGCACCGAAAATTCGGCCGCCGAAAATATTCGGCCGAAAACGCAAAAAAAGACACTTTCGGTTTTCGGCCGAAAGCCAATTGAGCGGCCGAATCGGAGGCCGAATAGAAAATGAATTGAAAATTCATTAATTAAACTAATTTCAGTTCTACTCTAACATTTGAAGACATCAAATACACATTTATTTTCTTTCCAAAACATGTCAAAACATTTGGATGTGCATTTCTGCCAAAAACACTATTGGAAATTCGATGGCCACTATTGGAATGTTATTCAAAAATCGGGGAAAAAAAAGATGTGCGTTTGCTAACTGAGGGACTCCCACTGTCATCCCTTGAGACGTGTAGCCTAAATTCCGCCGACGTATCTTAAAGAGTTCAATACTTATTTACAGTGGCCTTCCATCTACAGCACCAGGGGGGAGCAATAGCTAGAAAATGCTGTCGAGTGTACACCTCTGAACGTCCAGCAGCACGTTCACTGGAAGAGGAGTCTGTGCGTCCGTGACAAGAAATATTTATCATTCCCTTCCCCTCCTTCCATTCTCGTGGCACGGCAAAGTAAACCCCACTGAACAGCTGTTCGCTAGTTGGGCTGCATTAGAACTAGTTAGCAATTGACATTGTTGACAGAGAGTATCCCGATTCGCACGGCTACAGGGGGTGGCTTTTACAAAGTTTGTTTTACAAATCCGAAGCAACGCCATATGAAACGACCCCCAAATAGTTGCAGATTATAGTGTAGTAAGCCAGATAAAATCGCCTCAGCTAAGAGTGCTCAGCTAGTTTACTTCGCTTGTTAGCTTATCAGTATTAGCGTTAGAGATATTGAAATAACCTGCCATTGTTGACACTGACTGACAGCTACAAGTAGCTTACCTTGCAGAAGTTTACGCTGGCCAAATCAGACGCAAATTGATGTGACATTATTCCCGAACAGTTACAGATGACAGTCCATGTTTACAAAACCATCACCAATTGCAGATTTACAGTGTCAACGATTTATTTATGAATGCCCAATGCCCATTCCCGAAATGCACGAGATGCGTGGCTTCTCCCTGGCTGTGTGTGTGTCGTGTCGGCGGGGGGCGGGACGCTTTCAGACACACTCGCCTTACGAGTTGGAAATGAAAGATGAGCATCGTATCTAGACCTACCAGAGAAATTAGAATACAGGGGAGCTACTGGGTTAATTTAATGTAACCCTGCAGTACTTTTCATTTGTCACTTAACACTGCTAGGGAGGCCAACACAGATTTTTTTTTTTACTGGCTGGATATTTTTTTTATTCGACAGGACTATTCTAAATTCGAAAGAATTCTACATTCGAATATTCGTGCACATCCAATAAACAATTATTTCAGCAATATTCAAAAATAGTGAAAAACCTAACTTTTGATCACTTTTGACTGAACTGTAATATTCGGTTTCGGTTTCGGTATTCGGCCAAGTGATTAATTATTTTTCGGTTTCGGTTTCGGCCACAAATTTTCATTTCGGTGCTCCTCTATCATCTGCCATATATCAATGTTGTGACAGAGTCAGGATTCTGTACAAGTACCAATTGACCGGAAAAAGCCCTCCTGGTCCACCTGAAAATCTGTTTTAAAATCTGGACTCATCAGCTTAAACCTAAAATGTTGAGTTAGAGGGCAGTCATGAGTAAACAGTTTGGGCATCAGACTTGTAGCGCAAAATATGATGTCCCACAGAATTTTTGGAAACTATGGGGGCAGCAGGGATTTTTTTTGTTGGGGGGGGGATTTCACGCGGGGCAATGGGCGGGGGGGGGTTCACGCGGCGTAAAAAAAAGAAATAGGAGCACAGATAAGAACTTAGACGGATAAGAATTTAGGAGCACTGTGAAATTGACAAAAATGGACAGACAAAAAGGGTCTAAGAGAGTAGGCTATACCTTTCTCCCCACACACATAGGCATACACATTCTACATGAGGGGTGCTGGTCACAGGGCCAGTTTTTCAAAATTCCTCCCGTAAAAGGGCTGAACAAACGTATTACACATTTATGTCTATACATTCATTACACATTAATTTCTATATGCAGCCCAATGTCTCCTCTGCTGTGTCAATGAAGGCCTGTTGCCTAACTCATTTTCATACAACTGTAAAACAAAGCCTGTGGAGTGTCAGTAAACTCATCACACACCACAATCTCAGGTGCAATTCATGACATTGCAGACTAGGTTTGGCCATTTTTGTTTTGATATTGAAGATTGTTTTGATATTCAATTTTTAATGTTTTAATATCAAAAGAAATTGTTTTTGGGAATCCAGTCAAGGTGGTACAGTAAGTGTTTATTGCTTTAGCTGTGAAACTTTGTCCTGCGTAAGCTGTATGAGATTGAGGTTACATTTTTATTGTAATTTTTTTGTTGTATTTGTCCATCAGTGCGGCCCCCATGGGCACGACGGCAAAGGAGGAGATGAACAAGTTCTGGGCCAAGAACACGCGGCTCCAACGGCCCATGTCACCACACATTACCATCTACAGGTACACACACACACACACACACACACACACACACACACACACACACACACACACACACACACACTTTCTCTTTTTCTTTCTCTCAAGACATTCCTCACTGAACACATATTAGATAGATAGATAGATAGATAGATAGATAGATAGATAGATAGATAGATAGATAGATAGATAGATAGATGGCAATCAATGGAAAGAGAGATGGTGGAGTCTAAATGTAGAATGACCCTAGTGTAGTGCCTTGTGGTACCCCCCCATCTGCTGTTATTGCATCAAAACTGTATGGTGTTGGAAATGAAGAATCTGAAAAAAGTGTGTGTGTGTGTGTGTGTGTGTGTGTGTGTGTGTGTGTGTGTGTGTGTGTGTGTGTGTGTGTGTGTGTGTGTGTGTGTGTGTGTGTGTTTGTCCAGGTGGTCCATTCCTATGGTCATGTCGGTGACCCACAGAGGCACAGGCGTCGCCCTCAGCGGAGGTAAGAATTCTCCCGTTGTCATGGTGACACTCCACAGCACACGTTGTTCACTGCACAGAACCAAACTGCATTTATGGGAGTTGGAGTTTCCCCAATGAGGCGTTCACTTTCGCTTTAAAGTGGAGAAATTGAATAGAACATATGGATGGCCTAGGAGTGCTGATGCTTACTTGATGTGGGTACGTGAGGTGTGAGTTAGTGTCGTCTTCACTGCTATTTGAGATGAGGGATGTTTACCTACTTAAGGGCCGTACACACACGTCGCTGCTAGTTACTCGCTCAGCGGATGAAGTCAATAGAATGTCAATGTGTTCCAGCGAGACTAGCAGGCGAGTAGGCGAGTACTGTACAAGTGATGCCATGTGGGCGGATCCCAAGTTGAAAATATTTTATCTTCGAGCGAGGCGAGTAAGCGAGTAACCAATTGGAAGGCAGAGTTCGGTACTTCTCACCTGTTCATTGGCAGTTAAAGACGCGGGAACTTTCAGCGAACGTTCCATGAAACAGAGGCGAGTAGGCGAGCAAGCGAGAAGCTAGCAAATAGCAGTGATGTGTGTGTGTACGGCCCTTTAGTGTTGTTGTCTTGGCTTTTATTTGTTAGTTACTGAATGTAATATATTCCATTAGTACCCTTTATCAAAGTGTTATCTAGAGGTGCTTCGATTGCTCGGCAGCCGATCATGATCGGCCGATAATGGCCAAAAATAGCCTGATCGGTGATCGGAAAAACATGCCGATCAAAAAAAATCGATCCAGAGATATTAAATTCCTCGTGCAACCATTTTGCCTTTACACCTGGCGCTGCATGCCTAGGTGCTGGCTCTGCACGCCTAGGTGCTGGCTCTGCACAGCTGCTGCACCAAAATAAGGCATCTTTGCTTGTCTATAACTTTTCGGAATTCCCTCCTTCATTTTCAGCATTTATAATCATATCTGCATCAACAATGATCTGATTTTCCGATCCATGCGCCGTTTACATGACGCTTGTAATTTGCGAATGACTTGTCAGTCTCGCCATGTCGCTATTTTGAGTTACAGCCTGTATGGAAGTTGTCAGTCAGCACGCAACAACTAAACGTTTCCAAAACAAACATCAACGGTATTGTTTTTAAAGTTGTAGCCTAATTGACAGCCAGTTCAGTTTGTAGTCGCTGCAACACCAAACAGCAACAGAGGGAGAGTGGACGGTGAAACTCAATGAGTCTGTGCAGGGAATTCTACAATCTATGACAGTGTTACAGAGAAAGAGCTTTCCTCGCAGACACGCTGTGTTGTGCGTGTTGCCTGTTCTTTCAAGTGAAGTTTTTTTTCTTGTTTTGTGTATGTAGAATCTCCTAATCAAGTGTTTCAGTTACAATGTAATTTGCGATTGACTACTCCTCGCCAGTCAGCCATTTTACGTTATAATCTGTGTAGTTGCCTCGGTCAGCACGCGACAAGTTCACGTTGTCAGCACAAACATGTCAACGTTATTGTTTTCAAAGTTGTAATTGACAGTCAGTCGATTAGTTTGATAGTCGCTGAAACACCAAACGGCGACAGGTGAGGGGAGAGGGAGAGAGCTCAGACTCAGAACGGTAGCGGAGCACTGCAGCTGTGGACGGTGACAGAGAGGGGAGGGGCTCTCCTCACGAGGCTGCTCATTTAAAGCTACGTAATGACTATGTAATGTTTCAGTTTCAATTCAATCTTAAATATTTTAGTAATTATATGCAATAACTTATAAATTGATCAATACTGTAGACTTACTTGTAGGCTATATTACCAACACTAGTCTGAAAGAGCTGAAAGATAATAGCCTAATAATAATAATAATAATAATATTAATAGCCTAATAATAGGCCTACATTGTGAAAGCGACATGTGCAAATTAAGATTGATTGGTTTATGGGCAGAAATGGTATTCAATAATAATTAATAGGCTATTAAAAAATAGGAAATAATTTCTGTGATCGGCAATGATCGGTGATCGGCAGATAAAGATTTTTGGTGATCGGTATCGGTGATCGGGCCAAAAAATGGTGATCGGAGCATCTCTAGTGTTATCATTATTGTGATTTTAAAAATCGCAATCAATCATGACACCACTCGTTTTCGTCATGCGAGAAAGGTTATTTTAGCTTTTGTGTAAAACTGTGTTAGAGACTACAACGTGTGCCTCACGTATTTGACGTGAACCGAGGCTGAAGATGCACCACAAAACTGTGCACAACTCAAATCGCTTGCCAAGTGAAGTCGACAATCACACCATTGCTTATTAGGGCCGAAATCGTGATTTCAATCGTGATTTAATCGTGGTTATAGTGACCTGCCTGCCGAGCATCCTTGAAGCCAGAATATACTGACAGGCTGGTGTTTCTGGCCAGAACTCTGTCCACTTAAGTTTCAAGCTATTGCCTTTTACATAATTATTACAATTCAGTTTTATTTTGTTCGCCCCGTATATAATTCTTGGTTATATTTCCTTTTTTATCATTTTAAATAAAATTCTGCAAAAAACTAATAATCGTGATTAATAATAAAAACTAATTAATCGTGATTATGATTTTTTTTCATAATCGTGCAGCCCTATTGGTTATCATTAATTCTGAGGTACAGCATATGTGTGATTGAGAGGGGAATGCGAGGGGGGCGGAAAAAAAGGTTTGATCAGTCCATTAAAGCCCAGTCAAAAGTTTTGGCTTTCACAGCCCCATGAGCCGCCCGGAAGGGGTGGAGACTTGGGCACCCAATGCGTCTGTCTACACACACAAGGCTGCCTGAAAAGGCCAATTTTGTAGTCCAATAGCTGTGTCTTGTAATGGGTATCGATGGGATAAAAGACTACATGCTAGGTTACCTTGAGGCCATTTTTGTAGTCCAACAGCCACATCCTACAATGGGTTTCAGTGGGAGGAAAGACTACAAACTAGGCTATCTGAAGAGGTTCAGTTTGTAGAATACACGCTAGGCTTCGGCAGACGATCCAGGGCAACTAGTGGGTATCTACCTATCTACTGCAACTAAAGGATGACACTCTCCTAGCCTACAAAACTGGCCTCTTCAGGTTGCCTAGTGTGTAGTCTTTTCTCCCATTGAAACCCATTATAAGACACAGCTATTGGACTACGAAAATGGCTCCTGTGCAGAGCAGGATAATTATCAACAAGAAAAGAGAAACACCAGTGCAGCTTACTTGTCTTCTTAAAGGGACCTTTACACGTTTTCCACACAGAACTAACTCTGGAGACACTGGTTACTAGGGATGCACCGATACCTCTTTTTTGAAAACCGATACAAGAACAAGTACATTAATGTGTGTACTTGCCGATACCGAGTACCGATACCGATACCTTTTACCACCAAAATACAATGAAAATTAATGTATGACCTTGTTTTTTTCCACCTGTGATATTTTTATTGTCCATTTCCATGTAGATTTAAATGTTAGTAAATGTATGAGGTGGCACTTTTTTACATGCTGCTTTCAAGTCCACAGAACGTGACAAGATTTTGCATTGTTTTGTGTAATAACAGTATCGTTCCTGGTATCGGCAAGTGCTTGACGAGTACGAGTACAAGTATAATGAGCGGTATCGGGTGCCGATACCGATACCAGTATCGTATCGGTGCATCCCTACTGGTTACATAGTTGCCATTGGTTTCCCCTTAAAATTACTCTTTTTCAAAACACTCTTCCATACACATGAACACACACAGTTGTCCATTTTAAAATAGGTTTCATGTATATTGAACTCTGTGACTTTTAAAGGTAGAGTAGGTAATGATTTTAGTAGTTTATTTCCAAAATGGCGAAAACGGAGAAGATCCACCTTTAACCCTAAACTGCAGGAAACTGTCTAATCTGGCAACCCTGTATAGTGCCTCTGAATTGCCATCAGTTATCCGGCGAGCACACAGAAAGAAGGGCATTGGTTGGCATGCCGTTCGCAGTTCGGTCAGAACTCTTATGAATGCACATGAGTCCGTTATTTTCTCAAGTGAATGTTCTTTATTCTTGAGGAAGGGGTTACAACTTAGATAGCCATTGGGCTTGATGAAAGGACTGCCTAGTTGTGTGTGTGTGTGTGGTCTAAAAGAAAGAAATATACAATAAAGTATAATGAGTACTTGGAATGAATTACCTCAGCTACTATACAAACGAGCTACATAACCGAGTGGGCTAGATAAAGTGCCTAACGCACGGCAGCATCAATATGAAACATAAATATCTGGACTGAAACATAAAGACACTTCTTCTCTTCTTACTTCTGATTACTTACTGGAGATCTACATTAAGACTGCATTTACAGCAGGGCTGTACATTAAGACCAATTGGTCGCATATTGAGCCTAAAATTTTGACTGTGCGAGAAAGAAAAATAAAACGGGCGCACCTGTGCGAGTATGCATTCAACCCTTTCATTCGCATTTTGCTTCTGAGTTCGAGTGCATGATTGTGAGAGCTGCTCATTTTTTCCACAGCCTGTCTGATAGACAGCATCAAACTCCATTGGGAACGCACTTCAAAAAAGACGGTCAATGTTGCTTGAATTCCGTGTTGGCTAAGATTGAGCCATCTCTGCTCCCGTAGCTTCGCACAGATCCCTGGTGGCAACAAACAGTTACAAAGCGCGCATGCCTCATCTCCCAGTCGGATGTTCTGTGCCAACACTTCTTACAGCTTTTCGAAATGGACTGCTGTTTAAAACGTTCAAATGCGGGAGTTTGCATTGCTAACAGGAAACCTCTTTGATCCGATAGTGAAATAGCCACTCGGTTTGCTAACTCATGTGGTTTAATGAAATAGCCACTCGGTTTGCTAACTCATGTGGTTTAAAGGACGTTATGTTTGAGCTGTTTTGGCGTTTCCCAAACCGCTGTCTTCGCAATGACTTCGCAAAAAAATGCAATCGCAATCAAAGTAATCAAGTCAAAATATAGTTCGAGGAGCATTCACAAGTAGTGTGCAGTGCGCGCAAATTTAAAGTCTAGTTGGTCCAGTAGCTACCGGTGCTGTAGGCTATCAAAAAGAGCAGCCAACACAGTGAGATAATATTGCTGCTCCCAGTTTCATTTCACACCGTTCCAACCCATGCGTTTGAGGAAACAAAAACTAGGCTATAATAAAGCCCGTTGGATTAACGTGTTGTAGGCTATGTTTAAGATTTAGTCAATCTAGTTCAGTAAGCATGTGATTTACATGCTTTTAATCACGAAGTTATAGCCTAATAATAATAATAATAACAATAATAATGATAATAGGCCTAATAATAGTAGGCTAATAGTAATGGGAACTGTGATTTATGGCATATAGCAGTGGTTCCCAACACTTTTTGCACTGGGACCATTTTATCCTGAACTTTTGGGGACCACATTTTTTTCACAACCAAAACCATGACTGAGCAAACTTGCTGGCTATAAAAAAAAAAAAAAACAGTGGATATTTCTGACAGTATAAGACTACAATAGCTATGGATTGTTAATTAGTGATATTTATTGGTATTTTTTTATTTCCCACCTAGACATTTCAGGGGAGACCATTGGAATTCCAGGTGACCCCATACCCCAGTGTTGGAAAAAAACACTGACATATAGCCTAGGCCATTGTGCATGAAGATGAAGAAACAAGCAATGAGCACAATAAGCACAGTATTTTACATAAACCCCCCAAATAACAAAAGTGTCACGAGATTTTTGGAGTGCTCCTAAATTTGTATCTGTGCTCCTAAAGTTTTATCCGTGCTCCTAAATTTTTTCATTTAGGAGCACCTGTGCTCCTAGTGAAAAAGCTTAACGTACAGCCCTGATTTACAGCATAGCGATTTCACTCGGCAAACAATTACTAGGCATACGTTACGAGTTCAAACATTCAAACAGTAACGTCTCACTCGACTGACATTCGACATTTAAACGTACATTCGGCAAGAAATCATCGTCTAAATATTAATAACAGACATACGAGACATGACGGCATTACTCACTGTTTTCAGGACGCACACTTCTTGACTTAAACAGCAAACTAAATGGCTAAAACGTCTCGCTCAGTCCAAAGCTGCCTTAAAGAGCCAGAAGCCCTTTTTAACATAAACACTGCTCTATGACGAGATTACAGACGCCCTTTTTAACATAAACACTGCTCTATGAAGAGATTACAGAAGCCCTTTTTAACATAAACACTGCTCTATGAAGAGATTACAGTTGGGGGAGAGACAGACGCCCTTTTTAACATAAACACTGCTCTATGACGAGATTACAGAAGCCCTTTTTAACATAAACACTGCTCTATGACGAGATTACAGTTGGGGGAGAGACAGACAAGAGGGAGATAGAAACAGAGAAGGAGAGAGAGAGGGAACAGAAGGATATTGAAACAGAGAAAGTGATAGAAACGGAGAAAGAAAGAAAGAAAGGGAGAAACACAGAGAAAGAAAGGGAGAAACACAGAAAGAAAGAAAGAAAGAAAGAAAGAAAGAAAGAAAGGGAGAAACACAGAAAGAAAGAAAGAGAAACAGAGAGAAGGAAAGAAACAGAAACACAGAGAAAGGAAGAAATAAAGAGAGAAAGAAAGAAAGGGAGGAACACGGAGAAAGAAAGAGAGAAAGAAAGGGAGGAACACAGAGAAAGAAAGAGAAACAGAGAGAGAAAGAGAGAAAGAAAGAAAGAAAGAAAGGGAGAAACACAGAAAGAAAGAAAGAAAGAAAGAAAGAAAGAAAGAGAGAAAGGGAGGAACACAGAAAGAAAGAAAGAAAGAAAGAGAGAAAGGGAGGAACACAGAAAGAAAGAAAGAAAGAAAGAAAGAAAGAAAGAAAGGGAGGAACACGGAAAGAAAGAAAGAGAGAAA